>NC_052156.1:28693540-28774968 GCF_902713615.1 Scyliorhinus canicula
CGCAACCCTCCAGGCCTACCCTCAGATGTCCACCGTCATCACTCAGTTTTCCAACTGCGGCACAACAACCACACCCTTGTCAGCAACCCTCCCTTTCCTCCCCCCCCTTCCCAAACAAAACAACAACACCACCCCCCTCCCCCACACCTATCTCCTGACCAACCCCCACAGTGCTCCCATTAACTAGCCCGGCCAGCTAGCATGGCCTCCCCTGCCCAAGGCCTCCAAACCTCCAACCCCCCTCCCCCCCAATTCCCCACATCCATCTACACTCCCCCAAAAAAACAAAATCAAAAATAGAGCACACTTGATGCTCCCCAAACCCCCCGCCTCCAAACCCAAAAGAACATTTCAAGGGGGAAAAAGTTTCCCAAGAACAAAGAACCCTCCTCACAACTCCTCCAAAGTTTAATGTCCTCCTTCCCCTGCCAGTCCATTGTCCCACAAAAACTCCATCTGGCGTACCTAAATAATAGGTATGATGGGTGATCCAATCAGTGCTGTACCAGAGGTGGGCTGGGTACAGCACTCCAAATAACACCCCTTTCTTGAAGACGACGACCACGATCCACTTAAGCCTGGCCCTCCTCTTCGCCAATTCTGCGCCCAGGTCTTGATACACCTGCAGCTCGATCCCCTCCCAGGTGCACTTCCTCATCTGCCTCGCCCATCGAACAATCTTCTCTTTGACTAAGAAGTGGTACAACTGCACCACCACCTACTCACCCACCTGCGACCTCCTCATCAGCGCTCTGTGTGCTCAGGCGACCTCCAGGAGGCTGGTCAAAGGCTCCCTCTCTCATCTCCAACATTTTAGCCACATTAGTGCAGGCCTCCACTCCTTCAATGCCTTTGGGCATCCCCAGGATCCTCAAAGTTTGCCTTCCGGAGCGGTTCTCCAGATCCTCCACCTTCTCCTTCAGCCTCTTCTGGGTCTCTGGCATCACCCCCACCTTGGCCACCAACGAGGCCAACTGCTTTTTGTGCTCCCTCACCTCCTCTTCCACTTTCTGGATCTCCCGGTTCTGGGAGTCTAGCCTCTGCTCCACTCGCTCAATACCTGCTTTGAACAACTTCACCACCTTGGCCGGGTGCTCCAGGGACTCCCTCATCCACTGACTGAACTTAGCATTTGAAAAGTCCACAAGCTGCTCCGTTGACCACTGGGCCAGCAGAATAGGTCCTTTGCCCTCCGCCACCTTATCCTATGGCGCACCACAAAGACTCTCCTGCTCCAACCGCTCCCTTCTTCTCGGCCCACTCCTAGTTCATGGATCCATCTACCAGACACAACAGAGCAGTTACACCTTCTCGTAGCACTCCTACAACTCTTTCCATCCAAAAACCTCACCCCTCAGATGGGAAAAGACCGAAAAATACCACCTTGAGTGGAAGCTACCAAATGTGCGACCGCTCACTCCATGGTCGCCACCCGAAATCCGGCCACTTGAAAAGTTGATGTAATGAGCATGTCATTGCTTTAAATATTTCAGAATTGCGTTTTTTTCAATATATTCACTGATAACCACCCTTGAAATCTTGAAATATTTATGGCGTGAGAAATTATGCATGTGCTTCTCTGAATGATGACTATAAATAAACAGTTCAGTTTTCTATGATGAATAAACTGAGATAGCAGAAATGGGTGCAACAGTTGACCAAAGCATTGAGAAGAATTTGCAACGGTAAAGAAAATATTGGAGTGAATAGGTCATGGCCAAGGGCTCAATGCCAGTATTCGCCAAAACATTAGTGGGAACTTACATAATCATCAACCACATTAAAAGATGGAGAAGCAGAAGTAATATTTCAAAGTGCAATAGAGACATTTCAGACTTGAGAATATTCGTATAATATTCCCCATCAACTCTGATTCATTGTGATTTCATCAGGGTAGAAAAGCACTGTTCTTCGATGTATTGTTAAAATCACCATAGTTACAGTATAACATAATACTTCAACAAAGATGCAATGAATATTCAATTAGCCTGATTTAAAATAGATTCATTATGGTTTATTCCAACAATGATCTAGTTCAAATTACTTTTTGGAAAATCAGCTAGGAAGAATTTATGAAGAACAAATCAGACAATTGAAATCTTTCATAAAAACAATTGCAGGAGCCTTGATTAGTTCTTATTCCAAACCAAATATTTCCCTCAGCATTGACCAATACTGCTTGTACTTTGGCTGTGGATGATCCTCAATATTTGGATAAACAGTCATTGGACAATCAGAAAAGACTGGCTGCATTATGCGAGAGACCAAAAGAGACAGAAATGCAGAAAGTCCTCTCCAATTTGGACAGTCATGAACATGACAAAGGGAAGCAGGTTGTCTTTGATTTTGAGGAAGAGAGTGGAAACAAGGCACGGTTTGAAGATATTAGAGGGAGTTATAAAACCAAAGATGCAAACCTATCAATAGAAGAACAGAGAGAAGATATAATAAAGATAGATGGAGTTGTAGGGAAACACCAGGGGGTTAATCAATCATGATGTAGACATAAAAAATTCTGAACCAATAAAGGCACATCCGTCTCGACTAAAACCACAGAGACTGGTTCAGTTAGAGACTGAAATACAGTGCATGTTGGGCATGTTGTGGAAACAAGCGAAAATGCTGTGGTCCACAGAATGCCAAATAGAGTGTGAGATATTGAAGGCCACGTTAGTGGGTGAACAGGTGCTGGCAACCCCAGAATTTTCAGACCATTTAAAATGGCCACAGATCCCAATGACCTGGGGTAGGGGCAGTACTACTAGTCCTTCAGCACTTCGATGAATATGTCTGACAAGACAGTAAACAAAGCTTACTTTTCATAGACCATGATCCATTTATAGAGACGTCTAAAACCTGGCATGCAAGATTATTCCATGGGAGTTAATTATTACAACGGTTCAATGTCAGAATTGTACATATTTCCAGAAAGGATAATAGGATTGCGGATGTTTTGTCACAGATTTAAGGGCTGACTAGTTGCCAATGTAGAGACTGGGAAGGAAACACACATAATGGGGGTAGATTTGATGGATATGTATTTGTGATTTATGTCTTGTATACCTCATAATGAAACATCCATGCCCTGATATTACATTCCTTCAGGGAGGGAGGTATGCAAAGGTCCTTCATGTTTATTTCTTTATTTCCTTTTTTTTCTATTTTGTCGTTATAATTTTTGACCTCAGGCATGTATCTTTAAGTCAATAGCATAGAGGATTACAGGAGAGAATACTCTGCTAGTTTGAACAGGACACCTCAGACTTTTCGGCACCAGAGAGATGAGGGGGGACTCAGTTGAATTGATTGGCTGGTGGCCAATTAATTGGCCAAAACGCCGTACTCTACCCGGTAACAAGTGGTGATTGGATCCTACCACAGTAGGATGGTTCTCAGAGTCATCATGGAGCAGTTGAGGCCTAGACACACAAAGTCGATGGCCTCTCCCTCTCTGAGTGAGTGCTGCATTTCTGAAGATGCAGAATCATAGAAACATAGAATTTACAGTGCAGAAGGAGGCCATTCGGCCCATCGGGTCTGCACTGGCCCTCACAAAGAGCACCTCCTCAAGCCCACGTTTCTACCATATCCCCATAACCCAGTAACGCCCACTTAACCTTTTTGGACACGAAGGGCAATTTAGCATGGCCAATCCATCTAACCTGCACATCTTTGGGATAGTGGGAGGAAAACCCACGCAGACATGGGGAGAACGTGCAGACTCGGGGCAGACGGTGACCCAAGCTGGGATTCGAACCTAGGAACCTGGAGTTGTGAAGCAACTATGCTAACCACTGTGCTACCATGCTGCCCATGAGAACCTGGATTAATGAATCTTCAGGGAAACCATTATAGGCTGCAAACAAAAACAATGACCTGTCCCTCTTTTTCCAGAGAGGCTGTGGGTGCTTTATTTCTGAAACTACAGAGATCTGAATTAGTCTATAATGAAGACCTCAAACTGAAAGCAAAGTGTGAAGTGGAGAAATGTACTAAAAACCGCCATGTGGAACAAAGACCCTTTTTTCCTTTTACTTCTATTTTTACCCCTCTCCCCACCTCTGTGTTTGTCTGTCTTTTGTGTGTGTGAGTAGAGGGTAGGGGGGTGGCAGGTTAGAGTTGGGAATTAGGAATTAGATAATAGTTAATGCCAGGAGAACCAGGGGGCCCTCATAGCCTCCAGATTTGTATAACAGGAGGCTCTGTGTCCACAGGCTAAATACCTCTCCACATCGCATGGCTCCTTCCCCGAACCCAGTTCCCCCTTTTCTGATCGTCCTTCAGATGCACCGGTGTCAGGAGGGGGGACATCAGGACTGGTGACTGCCTGGGTCTCTTTGGTGGAAGCTCTCTGGTTGACTCCACTGCTTCCTCCTCCCTTGGGGTGCTCGTGGGCCCTGGGTGACTCCATGGATGGAGGGGTAGCTTGAGTGAACTCCAAAAGACTCTGAGTCATCTGGCTTTCCCAGTCCTCGAGGCTCCCCATTGTTTGCACCATGGTATCAATGCCCTCACTGATAGTACCTCAGCAATGACCAGCTGTGCCTGGGACATGCCCCTCATTGAATGTGACATGATATTGAGGCTCTCAGTGATAGCTGTCAGAGACTGAACCATGCCTTGGACTCTACCACTCATGGCTCGGATGTCGTTCCCCAGTCTTTCCACTGAGGATGGACATATTTCAAGGGGATTTGGAGCCTGGAATTTAGTCCTATAAAAGCTGCCCATCTTCACCCAAATTCCAGCATCTGACTTTTGCCCTGATACCTTGAGATTTTCAATGGCTCAGTGACTGAAAACATTTATGAAAGGAAAAAGTTGTTCCCCTCCTACAACTGAAATAGTTCCGCCTCTTTGGCACTCTCCTGCTGATGTGCCTTTATTTCCCTTTCTCTCTCATATATGGATTTGTGAATCTGATCTATATCAACTTCATAAGAGTTCAGCCATCTAACACTAAGCTACAACTTCATCATTCCAGTTTTCTTTTATTCGTTCATGGGATGTGGGCATTGCTGGCTGGGCCCATCCCTGAGGACATTTAAGTGTCAACCACATTGCTGTGGATATGGAGTCACTTGTAGGCCAGGCCAGGTAAGGATGGCAGATTTAATCCCTTCAAGGACATTAGTGAACCAGATGGGTTTTGATGACAATCAACAATGGCTCATGGCCATCGTTTGACTTTTAATTCCATTTTTTTATAATTGTATTCAAATTTCACCATCTGCCATGGCGGGATTTGAACTTGGGTCCCCAGAGCATGATTCTGGGTCACTGGATTATTAGTCCAGCTACAATACCGCTATGCAACTGCCTCTCCTAATCAGTCCAACATTGTAAAACAATGCAAGTAAGTTTAAGTGCTTTCGTTTAATTGTTGTTTGTAAATGCATTAACATATATTCATATATCTATCGAACCTCATTGAAAGTTCATTTGAAATCATATATATTATCACAAACTGCAACACCAAAATTGACCCTTTGGCCCAACCAGTCTATGCCAGTGTTTACATTCTACAGTTGCCCTAAACCTCTCGGTCCTCTTTGTTGTTATATATGAATAAAGCCTCAACCGCAACAACAACTTGAGTTTGCATGACAATTGAAATATTCCTGCATTTTGGTGCAGTTCTGTACATTGTGAGCTACATCCCTCAATTTGGTAAGTGCAAATTCCAACAGAAAATGTCCAATTTCTGAGTCCATATCACTTATACATAGTGAATGATAGTGGAGGGGTTATCATTCATTCGATGTAGCCCATCTCCATGAGTTCATTGGCCTGGTCTCACTTTTCTGGTATTTCTTTGGATAATTCAATGAGGTTGGCTAAACATGGTTTCATTTTAAAAATCCACACTGACTATTTTTATTATATTCGCCATCTCAAGATGTTATGTATCTGTTCTGTGCTGTACTGTTCTATGTTCTATGTTCTATGTTATGTGAGATCACTTTTTAGTATGTTTCTCGAATCCTCCCTACCATTGTCAGTAAGATAACTGGTATGTATTTCCTTATATTTATTTAATTTCCTTTTGTGAAAAAGGGAAACGTATATAGATTTCACGAGTCTTATGATACTTGGCGCCTAACTTTCAAGTTCCAAAAATATATTGGGACTTCCAACATCCCCACATGTCCCCAGATAAGGATTTCCCAGCAATAGCCCAAGAAGTTCAGACTTCCGTTGGGCAATTGATCATCCGAAAGTATGATAGAAACCACAAACCTCGGATGGTTCCAACTGTCTTACGGGGATCGTTACCTAGAAAAATATCGAAGAATTGAAATCGCTTTTAACTTCTGGCTAGCTATAGTACTGTTCCCCCCGCCACCTGACCCTCCCCATCGGGACTCCCACCGCCCCTCCAACCACCCCATGGGACAATCCAACTCTTATTGCCATTCCATGGTTATGAACCTATATTTTCCTCAACTAACTTTTTTTTGGTACTGGTGCCTCTCACCGGTCGGTTGGGTGAGGATTCGGCGCCGTTTTTTGCATCGCAAAATGCCGCAGTTCTCACGCTGCCGTCAGCACTTAACCTCCGAATCGGTGAATCCAACCGATGAAGTATAAAGTCGTTCTCTGGATTACAGGAACTGCTGGTTTACTGGTAGAATTGGCCATTGTTTCTGTGAGCAAATAAAATGAGTCAAGCCTAAAATTGTAACAATTGAGTGAAGATGAGTACTTTCAAACAAAATTGTTATAACCTGCCTGCTTACCATTGGCTGGGAACTAATGACAATCCCACAGTCCTGTGGGAGTATGAACTTCCCCAATGAGGGGGGCGGAGAAATCATTAGCAGACTCCCTGCATAAATAGAGCTGGCCAGTTTGGAACCAGAGAGAGAGAGAAGAGTGAGCAGCAAGGGAAGTTGCCGCTGCTGTTGTATATATATATATGTTATTGTAAATAAATGTTATTTCTTTGTATCCTGAAAACTCGTGCTGGATTCTTCATGGCCCTCACAAAAAAACCAAAACAATTAAAATCAGATCATATGATTCTGACTGTTTTCCACCAAATTAATCCTCCTCCTACAGGGACCAAGCCCGATGAGGGCATTGGCAACCATGGCCTTCCATTGGATTAGTCCATAATCATGCTTGGCAAAGTATGGCAGTGGTTTGTCGTTACCTTCTGCGTAATGTCTAACCAGGAAACTCTCCCCATCCTACCAGCTGCCATTAAGCATATTGGAAGGATGGGCAGCACGGTGGTGCAGTGTGTTAGACCTGCTGCCTCACGGTGCCGAGGTCCCAGGTTCGATCCTGGCTCTGGGTCACTGTCTGTGTGGAGCTTTTGTGTTTGCGTGGGTTGCACCCCCACAACCCAAAGATGTGCAGGGTAGGTGGATTGAACACGCTAAATTGCTCCTTAATTGGAAAAAAAATGAATTGGGTACACTAAATTTATTTTAAAAATAAATAAAAGCATATTGGAAGGAGTTACAGTTGGATAATCAATGCCTTTGTCCACATTATCAGTGCCCCGACCTTTGCCATTAAGTCCTGAAGTGACCCTCGAATCTGGAGCTTCTGACCCAGAAGGGTCGCTATCCACTGCACCACAAGACCTCCACACCACATTAATCCAATTCAAATTTAATGTGCCTTATGTATCATCACATAAATAAGGCATTCAACCCAGCCAATCCATTGTCATTTGTGTTTGGCATGGTAATGGTGTCATGTGAGAGTACCTTGAAGTTGATGGTTTATTTTTTCTCTTGGGGGGGATGTGTCATGTGAGAGTACCTTTCAGAAATGGGTGCTTATAAATGGGTGTGTATATAAATATCCGTAGTGAGAGTACCTTTAAGAAATGAGTGTTTATTACAGCAGTGATGTCAGAGAGCGGGTGGAGCTGGACTGTCTGTCAGCTTTTTACTTTCATTTTTGACAGGCTGCAGGGTGTGTTGTAGTTTTGATTTGAGTGTTGGAGCTGAAGCCAGACCAAGCAGGTGTACTGCAGTTCTCCCTGCCATCAAAAGATTATCTCTTGATCATTTGGTGAATTCAGAATTATAAATGTTCTCAGTAGTGAATGTAAACCTAAGGTGCTTCTGTTGAAAGGTGTTTCTTCTGTCTTCTGGATGTTGTTTGAAAATGAAAATCGCTTACTGTCATAAGTAGGTAGGCTGTCATAAGTAGGCTTCAAATGAAATTACTATGAAACGTTATTACACATTACTTAGTGTTGTATTATTTGGGGATTGTATTTGAATTAATGGTTGCTAAGATGTTCACTGTATGTTTTAAAAAGGTTAACTTAATAGAATAAACATTGCTTTGCTTTAAAAAATACTTTTCCATTTCTGCTGTACCACACCTATAGAGTGGGTCGTGTGCTCCCCCATACCACAATCTATTAAAAGTTGTGGGTCAGGTGAACTCCATGATACACGTTGGGGTTCTCTAAACTCTGGCCCATAACAAATTGGGGGCTCGTCTGGGATAAAAGTCTATCTATTGGATTGGCTTAGTGAACTTAAAGACAGTGAGGGGTGAGCATATTGTGATTGCTTTTCAGGTATGGTATTCTAGTTTAAGTAGGGAGTGTGTTGTGTAGGCTCAGAAGTTTTTGGGGTGGAGACGGTCACACGCAGTACCTTATGGACAGAGACTAAAAGCAGACTGTTAGATTTGGTAAAAACATTGCAGTTAACATTACTTGACAAAATGTGAAAAGATGAGGTAATTATGGCAGTGGCTAAGCATTTAAAGTTGCCTGAGATACAGTTTGACTCATTGGAAATGGCAAAACGTCAGTTGCAAATTAAACATTCAGTTGCAAATGGAACATGAGAAAGAATTAAAGCAGCTCGAATACGAAAGAGAGAGAGAGGAAAAAGAAAGAGAGAGAGAGGAAAAAGAAAAGGAGAGAGAATAAAGGAGAAAAGAAAGAATAGTCCTAGCAGAACAAAAAGAAAGAGAAAGGGATATAAAGATCAGGGAAAAAGATAAAGAGGGAGGGTTTGAACTTCAGAAAATGGCCATGAAACATGACAGTCGGTTAAAATTGAAAGGAAACGTACAGTTGGATGATAGTGAGAAAGAGCGTCAAAGTCAAAGGCTTGGTGGGAATCTATTTAAATATGTCCAAGCATTGCCAAGGTTTGATGAGAAGGATGTAGAAGCCTTTTTCATTTCATTTGATAAGGCTAAACCAATTGATTTGGCTAAACAAATGAAATGGCCACAGGACATGTGGGTATTACTGATTCAAACAAAGCTGGTAGGTAGAGCTAATCAAGTGTTTGCATCACTACCGGAGGAGGTATCTGGGATGTATGAGGAGGTGAAAAAACTCCATCTGAGGTGCATATGAATTATTGCCTGAAGCCTACAGACAAAGGTTTAGAAATTTAAGGAAAGAATTTGGTAAAACATACATGGAGTTTGAAAGGATCAAACAGAGTAATTTTGATAGGTGGATAAGGGCTTTGACAATAGACCAAACGTATGAACCTCTCAGAGAAATTATACTTTTGGAAGAGATTAAAAGTTCAATTCCTGATGTAGTGAGAACTCATGTGGAAGAGCAGAGGGTTAATACTGCAAGATTAACATCAGAAATGGCAGATGATTATGAATTAGTTCATAAATCAAAGTTTGGTTTCCGACATCAGTTTCAGCCTGTGAGGGATAGAAACTGGGGACATGAGAAATACTCAAGTGGTACAGGTGAAGGTGATCTGATGGGAGATAATAAGGAGAGTGTACCTCAGGTTAAAAAAGAAATCCAGGAGGATGGAAAAGAAATGAAAAGTTTCAAATGTTTTCACTGTAATAAATTAGGCCATGTAAAGTCACAGTGTTGGTGGTTGAAGAAAAGCATTGGGAAAGCTGATGTGGTAAAATGGGATAAGACAGTGGGGGTTGTTAAAATGGTAAAGGAAAGCCAAAGTGAAGCGAAGGAGGTGCAAAGGATTGTGCAGCCTGATCAAGAGGTGATTGATAAGAAGGTGCCAGATCTCTTTAAAGAATTTACTTGGGTGGGTAAAGTTTACTCATGTGTATCAGGATGAGCAGGTAAAGAAGTCACAATTTTAAGAGATACGGGAGCAAGTAAATATTTAATGGTAAGAGATGAGGAGTTATGTAGTTTGGGAAGAATATTGCCAGAAAAGGTGGTAATTTGTGGAATTCAGGGTGAGAGGAGTAGTGTTCCATTATATAAGGTAAGGGTGGAAAGTCCAATGAAGAGTGGTGACGTGGTAGTAGAAGTAATAAAGAAAGTATCTTGTCCAGGAATACAGTTTATCTTGTGGAATGATATAGCTGGATCGCAGGTGGGAGTGATGCCTACGGTGGTTGATAAGCCAGTGGAAAATCAGACAACTGAAGTGTTGAAGGACGAATATCCTGGGATTCTTCCGGATTGTGTAGTAACAAGGTCGCAAAGTCACAGGTTAAGACAAGAGGATAAATCGGAGAGTGAAGATAAAGTTGAAGTGCAATTAACAGAAACGATTTTTGATCAGATGGTTGAAAAAGAACAAGAACAGGTGGAGGATGAGGCGGATATTTTTAGTTCCAAAAAATTGGTGGAGTTACAACAGAAAGATATAGAAATAAAACGGATGCATCAGAAAGCATACACAGAAGAGGAATCTGAGTGTATACCAGAATGTTATTACCGTAAAAGTGATGTCTTGATGAGAAAATTGAGACCTTTACATAGGCAGGCGGATGAAAAATGGGCAGAAGTTCATCAAATAGTATTGCCGGTAGGGTACAGAAAGGAGGTGTTGCGAGTTGCACATGAGGTACCAGTGGGAGGTCATTTGGGAATAAGGAAAACTCAAGCTAAAATCCAGAAACATTTTTATTGGCCTGGACTACATAAGGATTTAGTTACATTTTGTCAATCATGTCACACATGTCAAGTGATAGGGAAACCTCAGGCAGTGATAAATCCAGTGCCCTTAATACCCATTCCAGCATTTGAGGAACCTTTTACAAGGGTCTTAATTGATTGCGTAGGACTGCTTCCTAAAACAAAAAGTGGGAATCAATATCTTTTGACTATAATGGATGTGACTACTAGGTTTCCAGAGGCCATTCCAGTATGTAATATTACAGCTAAAAAGATTGTGGAGGAATTACTTGAATTCTTTACTAGATCTGGACTACCCACAGAAATACAATTGGATCAACGATCAAATTTAACCTCAAGGTTATTCAAAGAAGTTATGGATAGCTTCGGAATAAAATAATTTAAATCAACTGCATATCATCCAGAATCTCAGGGAGTGTTAGAAAGGTTGCATCAGACATTAAAGACAATGTTGAGGGCTTATTGTCAAGATTATCCAGAGGATTGGGATAAAGGAATTCCATTCATAGAATTACATAGAATTTACAGTGCAGAAGGAGGCCATTCGGCCCATCGAGTCTGCACCGGCTCTTGGAAAGAGCATCCTACCCAAGGGCAACACCTCCACCCTATCCCCATAACCCAGTACCCCACCCAACACTAAGGGCAATTTTGGACACTAAGGGCAATTTATCATGGCCAATCCACCTAACCTGCACATCTTTGGACCGTGGGAGGAATCCGGAGCACCCGGAGGAAACCTACGCACACACGGGGAGGATGTGCAGACTCCACACAGACAGCGACCCAAGCCGGAATTCACCTGGGACCCTGGAGCTGTGAAGCGATTGTGCTATCCACAATGCTACTGTACTGTTTGCAATTAGGGATGCACCTAATCAGTCAACCAAATTTAGTCCTTTTGAACTAATTTTTGGTCATGAGGTAAGAGGACCATTTAAATTGATTAAGGAAAAATTGGTGTGTGAGAAATCAGAAATTACATTATTGGATTATGTGTCAAATTTTAGGGAACGATTAGAAAAGAGCAGGTGAATTGGCTGGACAACATTTAAAAGTTGCACAGAATGTGATGAAACGGGTAGCGGACAAGAAGTCCAAAGTTCATAGTTTTGCCAGTGGAGATAAAGTTTTAGTGTTGTTGCCAGTGGTAGATGAACCTTGAAAAGCAAGGTTTTGTGGACCTTATCATATTGAAAGGAAATTAAGAGAGGTGAATTATGTGGTAAAAACACCAGATAGAAGGAAGACTCACTGACTGTGTCATGTGAATATGCTTAAAAGGTACTTTGATAGGGAAGGAGAGGAAAAGGAGGAGATTTTAATGATTCTAACTCCAGATGACTGTGAATTTGACATACCTCAAGTTAAATTGGGAAAAGAGGATGTTCTTAAAAATTGGGATAAATTGTTGAGTTACCTTCCAGAGGAAAAACAAACTGACCTGAAAGAGTTATTGATATCACGTGGGCACGTTTGTGGAGATAAATTGGGAAGTACTAAAATGGCTATACGTGATGTAGATGTGGGAAATGCTGTTCCAACCAAATAACATCCATGCAGGCTTAACCCTTTAAAATTGGCACAGGTTAAGAAAGAAATTGAGAGTATGCTTAAAAATGGCATAATTGAAGTGGGTTGCAGCCATTGGAGCTCACCCATAGTGATGGTACCAAAGCCAGACGATACCCAACGGTTGTGTGTGGACGATAGAAAGGTTAATGCAGTTACAAGAACGGACTCTTCTCCTATCCCACGCTTGGAGGATTGCATTGAGACAGTGGGACAATCAGCTTGTATTTCCAAACTGGATTTACTTAAAGGTTACTGACAGGTACATTTATGCGAAAGAGTGAAGAAGATTTCAGCTTTTGTGACTCCAGATGGTATATACCAATTCAAAGTTATGCCATTTGGCATGAAAAATGCCCCAGCCACATGTCATCGATTAACTAACAAAGTTGTTTCAGGATTACCCAATTGTGCGGTATACATTGACAATCTGGTAATTTTCAGCCAGACATGGAAAGAGCATTTGAAACATCTGATGGAGTTATTCGATCAACTTCAGGTGGCGGATTTGGTAGAAAACCTAGCCAAAAGTGAATTTGGAAAAGCCTAAGTCACTTTCCTTGAGGAGTTTTTGATACCCTCGAGACAAAGGGAAATAATACGATTTCTTGGCATGAGTGGATTTGATCAAACATTAGTGCAAACTTTTTGTCACGTGGTGGCTCCACTGATAGACTTGCTGAAGAAAAGTCGAAAATTTCAGTGGGCAGCGGAGTTTAAACATGCATTTGACTGCCTGAAAGCTCTAATAACCAATGCTCCTGTGTTGGAGAATTACAAGGGACTCTGTGATCAGATTGGACTAAAGTATCTGACTTTAAAGAGAAATGCTGAGGCGTAGAGAAATGGAAGGATCGTGCAGAGACCGTCTTGTTCAAAGAGACTGTCAATCAGGAAGGATTTCAGTTGGAGGAAGAAAAACAAAAATGGACTATATTATTGTACCTGTTTGCATGTGTTATTTTTTTGAAACAAAAAAGTATATTTACTGTGTGCATTTCTTAAAGGATAGTGAAAAGGTGAAAAGTAAAACCATCTTGAAGTTGATGGCTTATTTTTTTCTCTTGGGGGGATGTGTCATGTGAGAGTACCTTTCAGAAATGGGTGTTTATAAATGGGTGTGTATATAAATATACGTAGTGCGAGTACCTTTAAGAAATGGGTGTTTATTACTGCAGTGATGGCAGAGAGTGGGTGGAGCTGGGCTGTCAGTCAGCTTTTTACTTTCGTTTTTGAGCAGGCTGCAGGGTGTGTTTTAGTTTCGTTTTCAGTGTTGGAGCTGAAGCCAGACCAAGCAGGTGTACTGCTGTTCTCTCTGCCATCAAAAGACTGTCTCTTGATCATTTGGTGAATTCAGAATTATAAATGTTCTCAGTAGTGAATGTAAACCTAAGGTGCTTCTGTTGAAAGGTGTTTCTTCTGTCTTCTGGATGTCGTTTGGGAAGTTATTAAGCATTACTTAGTGTTCTATTCTTTGGGGTTGTATTTGAATTAATGGTTGCTAAGATGTTCACTGTACGTTTTAAAAAGGTTAACTTGAGTTAACTTGAGAATAAACATTGTTTTGCTTTAAAAAATACTTTTCAATTTCTGCTGTACCACACCTTTAGAGTGAGCCGTGTGCTCCCCACACCACAATCTATTGAAAGTTGTGGGTCAGGTGAACTCCATGATACACTTTGGGGTTCTCTGAACCCTGGTCCATAACAATGATCATGAATCCTGTATTTCAAAGTTTTAAAAGAAACACATTTGGAGTACCCAATCATTTATATATTTTTTTCCAATTAATGGGCATTTTAGCATGGCCAATCCATCTAGCCTGCACATCTTTAGGTTGTGGGGATGAAGACATGCGAAGAATGTGCAAAGTCCACACGGACAGTGACCCGGGGCCGGGATCGAACCCAGGTCCTCAGCAGTGCTAACCACTGCGCCACCGTGCCACCCCTGTATTTTGAATTTAAACAAATTATATACAACTGAAAGATTACGTGGCATAATGTGGTGCAGTGGATAGCACTGGGACTGCGGTGCTGAGGACCCGGGTTCAAATCCCGGCCCTGGGTCACCGTCCGTGTGATGTTTGCACGTTCTCCCCATGACTGCATGGGATTCTCCCCCACAACCCAAAGATGTGCAGGTTAGGTGGATTGGCCATGCTAAATTGACCCTTAATTGGAAAAAATTATAATTGGGTACTCTAAATTTAAAAAAAAACTGAAAGATTATTTGCTGCTACATGTGATATGCTTCGTGGAAAGTCCAATGTCGAAGTTTCTTAACTCTTTAGTTAATACTTCTGGTAGATTTATCAACTCTGATACCCCCATCCTTGTGTATTTTCTTTCAGAATGTCATCATTCTGCAGCTATCGAGCTATCTGAAGAATTTCAAGATTTGACATGACCACACTGAGGCAGCTGGGAATGATCACAGTTAATTAACATAATGATGGGATGGATTTAATCCCTGTTAACCCCAAAGATTTTGTTATTGCATGAAAGTAAACAGTGTATTTGCTTAAATGAATCAAATGTACACATTTCCATTGTGGCGCTTTCTAAATTTCTAAATGGGTCACGCCAGAGAGTGCCTGGGGTTGTAAAATGGGCGTTAATGTCCCACCTCCCCATTGACTACTTTACCCCCTACTTTTGGTATCCTATCCAAAACAAAATTTAGTCACCCGGCGAAATATTAAAATCCATGCATTGCCAAGGGAATGTAAGATTCATGTTATCTTCTGTGCGCATTGAATTAGTTAAAATAGGGGGAGAGAGAATACCGTGGCGCAAGACAGGCGTTACATTGTTTTCCGAGGACTTACGACAACGGGAAATACGGTAAAGGCTGTTCTGCGCCTCCCCCAGGCAGAAATGAGTTGCTTTGAATGGATGGAAGTGATTTCTGTGGGGAAACCTAACCAAAAGTGATTAGAAATTCGTGCACCTTCAGTTTGATCCGTCGACATCTCGGAGGGACCCTTGAGTCGATTGTTCAAAGGTATGTAATTTACAATAATCGTATGTATTAACTGTGAAACAAACGTGCCGCAAAAGAAAGCAATAGGCAGAATTACAGTGAGCATTGAACATCATTGCATGCAATGGACACAATGATCATTTACGAATCTGGTGTGTAGTTTTAAAACATTCGTTGTGTGAAGTACCGAATAACAAGAGCAATGATTTTTTTTTAAAACTTGTTTTGCAATTCAGTCAAAACAATTTTCGCAGACTGAAAAAGATGGAAATTATTTGCAGTACATTGGTTGTATTAGCTTGCACACTTACTTGAAATGATGGACTGTTGTTTAAAACAGGTTTGGATGAAGAAAAACAAACCTGCCTCTTTCTAATATAATGGATTGTGCTGTGGAAAGCCCATTATCTAAATATGATTAAGAAGGCAATTGGAGTTATTTGGGGTACGACTAATGCGAACCTTGAAGATAAAATGCTGCTGGATAACATTTAGACAAGGAACTGCAGCCAAAGAAATAAAGTAATGGATGAAGTTGGAAGGGGGTTGGGAGAAGTGTCAGAGGCATTGGGTTGGCTGAGGTTCCATATTCTCAATGCGACCAAAAGCGACCTTTCCATTTCTGCAGACAACTTGATTGTTTCACATTTGTTGGAATTTTAATCCTTAAATTCCTCACTCGCGTAGTTCCCTGAAACACATCAAATGCCAACTCTCCGATGACCAAGGCAGTGGGCACCGTCTTGCGTTGCTTTAGTAATAAGGCAGTCTGTTTGTTATTACTTAAAGGCTCGTTAAAATGGACTTTCTTCTATTTTTGGTCATCTTTAAACTTGAGAATGCTTTGGTCAATTCTGTTTCTCGCGCCCACCCACACAAGACTAGAAGTTCCTCTGCGGGTGCAAGATGCTGAGTTGGCCCATTCTACACCAATTCCCACTGACAGTTTACTTAACATTTCCTGGGAATCTCCATTAGAATGCAGGAAAGTGTAAAACCCGTGCAGAGTCCAAGGAAAACGCCACACTCACACGCAGATAAAGTCCCAATGAGCTTAAGGACCAGTTGTGCAGATCAGGAATTTGGGGAACCTGCAATCGGGAACGTTTTCCCCGATTGTTCATGAGATTTGTGCATTCCACAAGAACACAGCCAAAGGAATAGAAAATCTGAAGCAGGTCTTCACAGAATCACAACAGTGCAGAAGGAGGCCATTTGGCCCATCAAGTCTGCACCAAACCTATGAAAGAGCCCCCCTATCCCCTTAACCCCACCTAACCTTTGGACTCTAAGGGACAATTTAGCATGGCCAATCCACCTAACCTGCACATCTTTGGACTGTGGGAGGAAACCAGAACAACCGGAGGAAACTCACGCAGACATGGGGAGAACGTGCAGACAGTTACCCGAGGCTGGAATTGAACCCGGGTGCCTGACACTGTGAGGCAGCAGTGCTAACCTCTGTGCCCCCTGATGGAACCATCAATTCAGCGAACACGGGTAGTTGGATCTGAACAGAGGCTTTAATACACTTACCATAGAGCCAGCCTATTCGTCGTTGAACTTCAGGTAAACTGGCAGGCTGGCTCTAAGGCACTGATCTTTATACATCAGTCCCGGGGGGGGGGAGGAGTCCTGTGCGGAGCCAAGGGAGGAGCCCAGTACAAACTCTCGTGTACCCCCAGAGCGACTCCCCCTGGTGGTCGGATAGTGCAACTGCACTTACAATGGGTAGATAACGAACATATATACATGGAGTGATATTGGCAACTATATATAGTGTGAATCACATTCACCACATTCACCCCCTGTTAAAAAAAAAATCAAGTCCGGCGGGGGTGATGGCTCAAAGAGTCAGTCTGTCCGGTGGACGAATTGTCCGTTTTGATCTGCGGAGCACCGGGGTTGCAGCCTCTTGCGGTGGCTGGGCGGGCGTCGAGGCCTGGGGTATGGTTGCCGGCTCTGGGGCAAGTCTTGTCTGAGCCTCATACACCTCCTGGTCGAATGGAGACTAGGGGCACGGGGGGGGGGGGGGCTGGTGCTGGCGCTCGGGACTGGTGGGGTGAGCTCACAGAATCGGGGGCACAAGGGGGCGGCCGCATAGGGATCTCGGAAAGGAGTTCCTCGGTGGGGATAGATGGGGGGCTGGATCCAGCGGGTGCCAGGTCCCGGAGGGATACTGTGTCCTGGCAACCGTCTGGAAACCGTACTGAGGGTTGGAATGAAGCAGGGGCAACTTTTCAACAATGGGGTCAGTCTTGTGCGCCCTGACGTGCTTCCTTAGGAGAACGGGGCCTGGCGTCCTCAGCCACGCCGGAAGTGAAACCCCTGTGGTAGTGCCCCTGGAAAAAATGAAGAGCCACTCGTGGGGGGGGTTTGGTTGGTAGCTGTACAAAGGAGGGATCTAATTGCGTGGAGCGCGTCAGGGAGGACTTCCTGCCATTGGGAAACTTGGAGCTTCCTGGACCTGAGGGTCAGTAGGACGGCCTTCCAGACCGTTGCGTTCTCCCTCTCCACCTGTCCGTTCCCCCTGGGGTTGTAACTGGTATTCCTGCTCGAGGCGATGCCCTTGTCGAGCAGGTACTGACGCAGCTCGTCACTCATAAAGGACGCACCCCGGTCGCTGTGCACGTAGCTGGGGAAACCGAACAGGGTGAAGACACTATGCAGGGCCCTAATGACTGTGTGGGAGGTCATATCGGGGCATGGGATGGCGAAGGGGAATCGGGAGAACTCGTCAATAATGTTAAGGAAGTAAATGTTTTTGTTAGTGGAGGGGAGTGGCCCTTTGAAATCGATCGCAAGGCATTCAAAGGGCCTAGAAGCCTTGACCAGGTGGGCCCTGTCTGGTCTATAGAAGTGCGGTTTGCATTCCGCACAGATCGGGCAGTCCCTGGTGACCGCTTTTACCTCCTCGTTGGAGAAAGGCAGGTTTCGGGCTCTGATGTGTGGGTGAGCCGGGTGACCCCTGGGTGGCAGAGGTCATCGTGGATGGCTTTTAGGCGGCTGACTTGCGCGCTGGCGCTTGTCCCGCGGGATAGGGCATCCGAGGGCTCGTTGAGCTTCCCCGGTCGATATTTGATATCGTAATTGTAGGTGGAGAATTCAATCCTCCACTGAAGAATTTTGTCATTTTTAATTTTGCCCCTTTGTGAGTTGTCGAACATGAAGGCGACCGACCGTTGGTCGGTAATGAGGGTGAACCTCCTACCTGCGAGGTAGTGCCTCCAGTGTCGGATAGCCTCCACGATGGCTTGTGCTTCCTTCTCGACTGAGGAGTGTCGGAATTCTGAAGCGGATAGGGTACGGGAGAAAAATGCAATGGGCCCCCCTGCCTGATTTAAAGTGGCTGCTAGCGCTACCTCTGAGGCGTCGCTCTCAACATGAAAGGGAGTGGATTCATCCACCGCCCGCATGGCTGCTTTGGCGATGTCGTCCCTTATGCAGCTGAAGGCCTGGCACGCCTCAGCAGACAGGGGAAATAGTGGGGCCTTGAAGAGTGGGCGGGCTTTGTCCGTATATTGGGGGACCCACTGGGCGTAGTACGAAAAGAGCCCCAAGCACCGTTTGAGGGCCTTGGGGCCATGGGGGAGGGGTAGTTCTAAGAGGGGGCGCATGCGGTCCGGGTCTGGGCCCAGTACTCCGTTCTCCACGACGTAGCCAAGGATGGCTAGTCTGTTTGTGCGGAATACGCATTTCTCCTTGTTATATGTAAGGTTTAATTTTTGGGCCGTCTGGAGAAAACGGTGGAGGTTGGCGCCGTGGTCCTGCTGGTCATGGCCGCAGATGGTAACATTATCCAGATACGGAAACATGGCCCGCAGCCCGTACTGGTCTATCATTCGGTCCATTGCTCGTTGGAACTCCGAAACCCCGTTAGTGACGCCGAAGGGAACTCGGAGGAAATGGAAGAGGTGGCCATCGTCCTCGAACGCCGTGTAGTGGCGGTCTTCCGGGCGGATTGGGAGCTGGTGGTATGCAGACTTCAGATCCACCGTGGAAAATACCCGATATTGGGCGATCTGGTTTATCATGTCTGCAATTCTGGGGAAGGGATACGCGTCTAGGAGCGTAAAGCGATTTATGGTCTGGCTATAATCGACGACCATGCGGAATTTTTCCCCGGTCTTGACGACCACCACCTGAGCTCTCCAGGGACTGTTACTGGCCTCTATGATCCCCTCACTGAGCAGCCTTCGGACCTCCGTTCTGATAAATACCCTATCCTGCAGGCTGTACCGCCTGCTGCGGGTGGCTACCGGTTTGCAATCCGGGGTGAGGTTGGCGAAGAGAGATTGGGGGGGCGATGCGCAGAGGGCAGCACGGTAGCATGGCGGTTAGCATAAATGCTTCACAGCTCCAGGGTCACAGGTTCGGTTCCCGGCTGGGTCACTGTCTGTGCGGAGTCTGCACGTCCTCCCCGTGTGTGCGTGGGTTTCCTCCGGGTGCTCCGGTTTCCTCCCACAGTCCAAAGATGTGCGGGTTAGGTGGATTGGCCATGCTAAATTGCCCGTAGTGTCCTTAAAAGTAAGGTTAGGGGGGGTTGTTGGGTTACGGGTATAGGGTGGGTACGTGGGTTTGAGTAGGGTGATCATTGCTCGGCACAACATCGAGGGCCGAAGGGCCTGTTCTGTGCTGTACTGTTCTATGTTCTATGTTCAAGGCTGCAGATAGTGAGTGGGGGCAGGGGCCCGCCGAAGCTGAGGGTTAGACTCTTGAGGTTACATTGGAAATCCAAGCCTAAGAGGAGTGGCGCGCAGAGGTCGGGCAAGACATACAGTTTAAATTTGGAATAGCTGGCGCCTCGAATCGTTAGCGTTGCTGTGGTGCGGCCTTGGATTTGGATGGAATGGGAGCCCGAAGCGAGGGCGATAGTTTGGTTGACGGGATAAATAGGGAGGGAACAGCGTCTTACCAGCTCTGGGTGTATGAAGCTCTCTGTGCTCCCGGAGTCGAAGAGGCACGACGTGTCGTACCCGTTGATCTGGACCTCCGTCATCGTATTTCTCAGATGCTTGGGGCGAGATTGGTCGAGGGTGACTGCGTTGAGTTGCAGGCCGCATGGTGGGTGCCCGGGGGAGTCGAACTCTTCCGATCGGGTATCCTGTCGAGTAGATGCCGCTGTTTACTGGCGAGCTTGATGCAGGAACATTGCGCTGAGTTGCGGGCCATGTGGTGACTGCTCGGGGAGGTCGTACTCCTCCGATGAGCTGTTTGAGTCTGGGGATGCAGCTAGGGCCCGTGGATCGCACGAGGAGGGTGGTGATGAAGATGGCGTCCAAGATGGCGGCCCCCATGAATCGCACGTGGCCGGCCGCATGGTGGAGGTTTGCCAAGATGGCGGCCCCCATGGATCGCACGTGGCGGGAGGGGGCGGAGCCTGAGCGTAGGCCGCAGCGTTTCGGGCCCCGCGGGCCTGCTGGTGCTGGGGGCGATGTTTTTGGACTGTTGGGGTGCTGAGGGCTGGGGCCCTTCTGCCGAGGCACACTCTAGCATAGTGGCCTTTCTTCCCGCAGCTGCTGCAGGTCGTGGATTGGGCTGAGCAGTGCTGCCGCGGGTGCTGGCTTTGTCCACAGAAGTGGCAGGCTGGAGCAGTTGAATAACTGGTTTGGCAAGCTGAGTAGCTGGCTGGGGAAGCTGAGTAATTAGCTGGAGCAGCTGAATAGCTTGAGTAGTTGACTGGGACAGTAGGGCGACCGGCTGTGGCAGCGCGATAGCTGGGGGGCCTTGCGGCACAGGCTTGGGGGGTCCTCAGGTCGGCGGCCCATGCGGGGATAGCAGGGTCCGCAGGAAACGAGTTGAGGCTGCGGAAGGAAACTTCCATTGTGACAGCAGCCTCTACGGTAGTCTCTCCTGGGACCCATTTTCGAATAGTCTCTGGCGTACATAGCTAGATCGAAGGCCCGCTACAAAAACATCCCGCACAGCACGCTCCCTATGTTCGGCCGCGGTTACGGCCTGGTAATTGCAGTCATTTGAGAGATTGTTCAACTCGCGTGCAAATTCAGCTAGAGTTTCAGTAGACCGTTGTCGGCGAGTCGTGAACACATGGCGGGCAAAGACCTCGTTCATGGGCCTAATACACATTTTGTCCAAAATCGCCAGCGCTGCAGTGTAGGAACCGGCTGGATTTAGTTGTGTCGAAATTCTGTGGCTTACCCTCGCGTGCAGTAGGCTGAGCTTTTGTTCCTCCGTAGATTCAGCGGTGCTGATTTCGGCCAGGTAGGCCTTAAAACATTTCAGCCAGTGGCAGAAGGTTTCTTTCGCCTCTGCATCCTGCGGATCGAGTTCTAGACGTCCTGGTTTTAGAGCGGATTCCATGCTTTACTTCGGTAGCTTCTTAAGTGTATTAAATTGATGGAACCATCAATTCAGCGAACACGTGTAGTTGGATCTGAACAGAGGCTTTAATACACTTACAATAGAGCCAGCCTATCCGTCGTTGAACTTCAGGTGAACTGGCAGGCTGGCTCTAAGGCTGGCGGAGCCAAGGGAGGAGCCCAGTACAAACTCTCGCGTACTCCCAGAGCGACTCCCCCTGGTGGTCGGATAGTGCAACTGCACTTACAATGGGTAGATAACGAACATATATACATGGAGTGATATTGGCAACTATATATAGTGTGAATCACATTCACCACACCCCCGTGCTGCCCTTGTGAGAACAAAGAACAAAGTGAGGGTTTCTTTCGTAAAATTACTCGTAGTGCACGAAAACACCAGCAAAGTTACATAAATCCAGAACAAGCTGCTGAAATAACGGGGGGGGGGGGTCAGCTGAAGGAAATGGGAAGGTCAGGGATGGGTTATAAAGTGGGGAATATTAAATTACAAATATGCCACGGAACAATAATAATCTTTATTAGTGTTACAAGTAGGCTTACATTAACACTGAAATGAAGTTACTGTGAATAGTCCCTAGTCGCCACACTCCGGCACCTGTACGGGTACACGGAGGGAGGATTCAGAATGTCCATTTCACCTAACAGCACATCTTTCGGGATTTGTGGGAGGAAACCGGAGCACCCGGAGAAAACCCACGCAGAAAAACAAAAGACCAAGAGTGGGAATGGTAGTGGTAAAGGAACAAAACACTGGCCCAGAGTAGATTTTAAAAGCAGGAAAAGGGTCAACGCTGCGTGAAAGCAAAACAGGAGAAGAAGGTACAGACTGGCACTAGGGAAAAGTACAAAATCGAGGACCGGGTTCGTGGTCTGAAGTCGTTGAAATCAATGCCGAGTCCAGAAGCTGTAAAGTGCCGACTAAAAAATGTGGTTCAGTTCCTTCAGTTTGCATTGGAAGTCCTTAGAACATTGTAGCCAGCCAAGGACAGGAATGTGAGTGTGAGAGCAAGATGGTGAACTGAAATGACAAGTCACTAGAAGGTGAGGGTCATGCTTACAGGCTGAATGGAGGTGTTCTGCAGGCGGTCACCCAGTCTGCGTTTCATCTCCCTAATGCTGAGGAGGCCACATTGTGAGAAATGAATACCTGGAAGGAATGAGTTTGTTCCCTGCTGCAGCTGAAAATCTGGACATAATTTGAAGGTGAACTTTGTCTAGTTGAACTTCCGGACACATTAAACATGTGGCTCTATAGCTTGCAGCAGGCCTTTATTGTGGGGAGATGTGGTCAGGCGGTTAAGTTGTTTGCGGACTGGAGAAATGTATATGGCGGAGTTCCCCAGGGGCCAGTGTTGGAACCTCCTGCCCTTCCTTATATATATCTTAATGACCTAAACCTTGGCGTTCAGGATACAATTTACAAAATTTGCTGATGATACAAAACTTGGAAGTATTATGAACTGTGAGAGGGATGGTGTAAAACTTCAAAAGGAAATGACCGGTTGGTGGAATGGGTGGCAGATTAAAGTTATGCAGAAAATTGTGAAGTGATTCGTTTTGACAGGAGGAATGCAGAGAGGTAATATAAAATAAATAGTACAATTCAGAAGGAAGTGAAGGAGCAGAGAAACTTGGGTTTATATGGGCATAAATCATTGAAGATGGCAGGGCAGGCCATGGAGAGCAGTTAATAAAACATATGGGGCTGGATTCTCCGCACCTCCGTGCCAAAATTGCGATTAGCGTGGGGGCGAAGAATGGACGTTTACGCCGAAATCCAGTCTGATGCCGCTCCCGCGATTCTCGCGCGTGATGTCTACGCAATGCGGGTAGGGGGGCATTGACAGAGGCCCTCATGGTGATTCTGTGAGGAAAACTGGCCGAGTACCTGACGGTGTGGTTCTAACCACGTTTTGCCTGTCGGGAATGGCCGGTGGCAGTTGCGGACTTAGTTGCGTCTGCTCTTCTGGGGCGCTGGTGGATCTTTCACTTGGGGGAGCCTCACAGACAGCCAGGCAAGTGATCGAGTGGCACCGATCCACCGGCGCACACAATCTTGGGGGGGGGGGGGGGGGGGGTCTACTTCATTCACCATTGTCCGCAGTGTGAGTCCGCCATGTCGTACATGGCGGCCACATGGATTCCCGACCGGAGGTGTAGGGCTCCATATCCGCAGCCAGAGCTGCAAGGAGCACTCCCGGGCACTGCTAGCCCCCTGCAGGTAGGAAAATCACTCTGGACTATCTTAAGGAGAAGTCCAGAGTGAAACACCCGCGTTTTGATGCTGGTGTGGGGGCATAGCCCCATTATTGGTGCCCATGGCTTTATCAATAGGGTTACAGAGTACAAAAGCAAGTAGGTTGTTGGCCTCAACTGGAGTATTGGGTCCAGTTCTGGGCACCATGCTTTATGAAGAATATGAAGGCATGAGAGAGAGCACAGAAAAGATTCATGGGAATGATTCAGGGATCTGCGCAAGAACAATCAGGAAGACAGGATATGCCACCTTTTTTGCCATATGTTAAATTTTTGTTTGAATATTTTAGTTCAGTTTTTAACATTTTGTACGTAAAACAAAACAATGCAAAACATCAAGAACAGAACCCCCTCGCACTCTCCACCCCACCCCCGGGGACTGGACTCCAAATCCACATGCAAGATCACCGACATGTGCTGAAAAATTACATCTAAAATTAACAGCAATGTTCTCCTACTTCAGGTAGGACAAGTGCATATGTACGTAATTGGCCGGACATATGTCGCATCGCTCACATCCATATGTCCTTATGGTAAGTTTGAAGTGTCCAGTTTGAATGTTAGTTAATGGTTGGTTAGGGGGCAGTCAGATGGGTATTGAGTAGAAGGGTGCAGTGGGTAGTGGGGGTGCTCAGCATGGATCATGGATATGATTGGGTGGTGTGCAGTTGTGGGGTTAGTAGGGGCTGTTTTTCTAACATCTCCTGGGTAAGTACCACAGAATTGTCCAACGTTGGACCTCCGTTGATGGGGATGTGCTGAGTAGTCACACATCAGGTGGCTCTCCTCCGTAAGACAGTAAAATAGGTAGTTTATGTGAATTTTGCGCACAAAATCGAGCCTAAACATCCCCTCAGCCTCAACGACAAGATACACAGCAAAAATGTCAGGAAGCAGCAGCTCCAGAAGCTGCAGGGACACCACAAACTGAAGCAAAGGACAAGAGCAGTGAGCAAGCGGGTCAGCGGACCCACGAGGCAAGGGGTCCCTGGCCATCCCTGAGAGAGGAGACCGGCAACCCAAAAAGCCATATAATGGAGCTGGAAAAGGCATCGACGGACCAGAGCATCCAAATCGTCGCCCTGGAGGCCAAAATCAAGAGGTTGGTGGCGATCCCGGGGGGCCTGAAAGGGAAGGTTGAGGACCAAGAAAATTAGTCGATGCAGCAGAACATAAGAATAGTAGGCCTGCCAGAGGGAATCGAGGGCAGGGACCCGACTGACTATGTGGTCCAAATGCTGGGAAACCTGGTAGGGAGGGGCAGCTTCCCCAAGCCACCAGAGATCGATGGGCCTCACAGGTCGTTCTGACAAAAACCCAAGGTGGGGGAGCAGCCAAGAGCAGCACCGGCCAAGCTACAAAAGTACCAGTACAAGGAAAGGATCCTTCCCTGGGCCAGACAGATGAAGGCTTGCAACTGGGAGGGACCTAAAATCAGAATCTACCAGGGCATTGGGGCAGACTTGGCAAAGCGCAGAGCAGAATTTCATCAGGCTAAGTTGGCCATATACAAAAACAAAATTAAATTCAGGATACCCAGCCAGACTCTGGGTAACATATCGGGGCAAGGAACATTATTTTACTGCCCCTGCAGAGGTGGACGAGTTCATCCTTAAGAACAGTTTGGACAGACAGCAATGAGGATGGCACAGAGGAGGCAGAGGAAATCCATGGACAACTTTATACATGACCCTAGTGAGACCGCATTTGGAGTATTGTGTGCAGTTCTGGTCACCTCATTATAGGAAGGATGTGGAAGCATTGGAAAGGGTGCAAAGGAGATTTACCAGGATGCTGCCTGGTTTGCAGGATAGGTCTTATGAGGAAAGGTTGAGGGAGCTAGGGCTTTTCTCTTTGGAGCGGAGGAGGATGAGAGACGACTTAATAGAGGTATATAAGATGATGAGGGAGATAGATAGAGTGGACGTTCAGAGACTATTTCCTCGGGTGGATGTAGCTGTTACAAGGGGACATAACTATAAGATTCAGGGTGGGAGATATAGGGGGGATGTCCGAGGTAGGTTCTTTACTCCGAGAATGGTTAGGGTGTGGAATGGACTGCCTGCTGTGATAGTGGAGTCGGACACTTTAGGAACTTTCAAGCAGCTATTGGATAGGCACATGGAGCACACCAGAATGACAGGGAGTGGGATAGCTTGATCTTGGTTTCGGACAGTACTTGACACAACATCAAGGGCCGAAGGGCCTGTTCCGTGCTGTACTGTTCTATGTTCTATGTTTGCGCGGGACTGCATCACCTCACTATGAACAGGGAAACCAGCCCATAGTCAGTTGGGGTAAGTACAGCAGAGTGCAGGAAAGGGCGAGGAGGAAACAGTGGGAACAGCCGCAGAGTGGGCACAGGAGGGGTCAGACTGACCCTGGGAGGTTGGGGGGGGGGGGGGGCATCACACTATAGGAAAGCTAGCGTCAGCAGGTATGAGTGAGAGGGGGGAGTCCCGGAGCGCAGGGGCCCAGCCACATGGTGAGAACAGTGACCGTGGCCATTTTGGAGGCCCCCTAACAAAGGGAAACCCCGGAGTGCAGGGGCGCATCCACAAGGTAAGTATGGTTGATTCTGCAGAAATTGGGGGGCAGAAACCCTCATCAGGGTATTCACCTGGAATGTCAGGGGACTGTCCCAGGGAAAAGATCCAGAGTCTTCGCCCACCTGAAAAGTATGAAAGTTGACATAGTCTTCCTCCAAAAGATGCACCTGAGAGAGGACCGACTGTGGGTAAGAAAGGGCTGGGTGGGACAGGCCTACCATTCCTACTGTAGGACGAGAGTTAGCCATACTGATAAGTAAGAGGATGGTGTTTACTGCGACAAAGGCAGTTACTGGGGATGGTACATCATGGTCTGCGGTGTCCTGATGAACGTGTACGCTCCCAACTGGGACAACACCATGGTGCACATCGCCGATATAGGTACGTACTGACTGGTCATGGGGCGTTACTTTAACTGTGTCCCGGACCCACTGACGGACAGGTCGAACCCCAGAACTGGGAAAATGTCAGGCATGGCTAGAGAACTGGGAACATTTATGGAGCAGATGGGGCAGTGGACCCATGGCGGTCCATGCACCCAGGTGAGAAGGAATTCTCGTTTTTCTCGGCAGTACACAGGGTTTATATCCGCATTGTTTTCTTTGTAGTGGGGACCAGAATTGAACACTCCAAGGTTACTCCCATTGCCCCCATTCTTATTTGCCCTGTCAATCAAACTGCTCGCGATTGCTCTGAGTGGCGAGAAGCTGGAAGTGAATCCAAAGAGTAGACCGAGAATACAGAGTCTCGCTGTATGCGGTTGGCCTGCGCTTCTACACCTCGGACCCACAAAGCCACATAGAAGGAATCATGAAACGTTTGAGAGAGTTTGGAGCCTTCTCAGGCTACAAACTCAACCTGAGCAAGAGTGAAGCATTCCCTGTGAACCCGAGGGTAGGAGGACTGTGGGAGAAAACCGGAGCACCTGGAGGAAACCCATGCAGACACGGGGACAACGTACAAACTCCACACAGACAGTGTCCCAAGTCAGAATTGAACCCGGGTCCCTGGCGGTGTGAGACAGCAATGCTAACCACTGTGCCACCATGTTGCCCCTAAAGGATGGCCCTCCCGGCCACTGCTAAGGCAGTGCTCCCATCCCCGCCAATAAAAACTCAACAAGCCCAGTGGTGGGTACCCACCCTCAGAACCTGGAACCAGATGAGGCAGCACCTCGACTTGCTGGCTATCCGAGGGTCGGAGGATGGCTTCCACAAAGCGTGGGGCTATTCACCAACTTGTTCGAGGCCAACAACCAATACAACAGGGAGAGGGGGGCACTCGGGAGCCCACAAAACTGCAAGGAACGGATCGGGAAGGGAGGGGGGAGAATGGCTGGGGAGGCCAGAGTTAGAGGAGGGGGAGGCTGGAAAACAACCAAAATAAATATCAGCGGGCCCAGGGAGAGGCCACAAGAAACAGAACCCCCCCCCCCCCAAAAAAAAACACTGAAAGCTAAGTGAAGGGGGGAAGAAAGCAAAAAGTAACTGAAGGTGGGAGAAAAGGGGAAGGAGGGGTGGGACCAATCGATGAGAGGGGGTAAGGGGAAATCACTCCACAAACATAAATATAAGGTAACTGCCCACTGTGTGATAAGCGGTGCAGAAAACTATCTGGAAACAACAAAATGAGGGGGTGGGGGGGGAGATGGGAACAAGGGATGGAAGGAGGGTGGGTCGGCACAAAGGGAAATGTCATGTATGTTGTAACCGATGCACATACCCTTTGTTGAATGTCCAGTGTACAAAATGCAAAGACGTCAATAAAAACATTTTTTTAAAAAAGAATTGTCCAAAGTCTTTGACTCCAGAGACTTCCACAGAAGGTCCAGGAGAGCAAGGGGATTGCCCATTAGAAGTTAAAACTTCCTGGACAATTCACGTGTCAGGATTTCCACAGGGTCCCAACACACAGAATTTATCGATTGTATGGTGTCCGACAATCCAGAGACTGGAAGTTTTGGTCCATTATATTAGAAAATATCGTTGTTCATGTTTCTCCTCGCTTGTTCATGCGATGTGGGTGAGACCAGTATTTATCGCTCCTGCACACCAAGGTAGGATGAGCCACGTTCTTGAACTGTTGCAGACCATGAGGTGTAGGTACACTCAGTCAGTGCTGTTAGGGAGGGACGTCCAGGATTTCGACGCTGCCACAATGAAGGAACAATGACATATTACCAAGTCAAGGTGGCATTGCCATGTACACATTCCCATGTATTCTGCGCCCTTGTTCTTTGAGCAGGTAGAGGTGACAGTTTGAAATATGAGATCGAAGAAGCCATGGCAAGTTGCTGAACATTCTGAACAAAAGTCATACTGGACTCGAAATGTTAACTCTGTTTCTCTTGCCGCAGATGCTGCCAGACCTGCTGTGTTTTTCCAGAATTTTCTGTTTTTATTTCAGGTATTAAGCAATGCGCCCATCAGATGGGTGAGTTTGTCATGGACAGTTTCTTAGCGTGGCAGTGGTGACAGGTGATTGCCCCTTTCGCACTGAGTACAATTGAGGAAAGACTACCCTGGGGATACGGTGGCCCAATGGTATTGTCACTAAGTGAAGGATACTGTTTTGGGGACCCAGTTTTGAATCCGACCATGGCAGATGGTGAAATTTCAATTCAATAACAATCTCATAGAATTTACAGTGCAGAAGGAAGCCATTCGGCCCATCGAGTCTGCACCGGCTCTTGGAAAGAGCACCCTACCCAAGGTCAACACCTCCACCCTATCCCCATAACCCAGTAACCCCACCCAACACTAAGGGCAATTTTGGACACTAAGGGCAATTTATCATGGCCAATCCACCTAACCTGCACATCTTTGGACTGTGGGAGGAAACCGGATCACCCGGAGGAAACCCATGCACACACGGAGAGGATGTGCAGACTCCGCACAGACAGTGACCCAAGCCGGAAGCGAACCTGGGACCCTGGAGCTGTGAAGCAATTGTGCTATCCACAATGCTACTGTGCTGCCCCAAATTCTATGATAATCTGGGATTAAAGTTCTAATGATGACCATGAAGTCATTGTCGATTGTTGTAAAACCCATCTGATTTACTAATGCCCTTTAGCGGAGGAAATCTGCTGTAATTTCCTAGTGTGTCCGAACCAACTAAGGTTGTGTCATATTTAGCATTGAAAAGTGACAACAGTTACACTTACAAATATACAGGTGTAGCATTGAAACACTGTAATTTTTATGATAAGAGTTATTATTCGACAGTAAGAGAACTTGCTAAAGAAGGCAATTGAAGAAAGATTAGAGCAGGGGTGGGCAAACTACGGCCCGCGGGCCGCATGCAGCCCGCCAAAGGTATTTCTGCGGCCCGCCAAGTCATTAAAAAAAAAAAAAAAATTTCTTTAAAAAAAAATTTTTTAAAAAAAAAATTTTTTTTTAAAGGTTAATGGGTGGGGGGGCTGTTGGGTTACTTACTGGTATAGGGTGGATACGTTGACTTGAGTAGGGTGGTCATTGCTTGGCACAACGTCGAGGGCCGAAGGGCCTGTTCTGTGCTGTACTGTTCTATGTTCTATATGAGGCGCCCAGAATCATAACCGGGTGAAGTAATTATTTTACTTAACATACTATGCGGCCCTTTGTGAATTGTGAATTTCTGAATGCGGCCCTTGCACGGAAAAGTTTGCCCACCCCTGGATTAGAGGGATGCAGACAAAGGGCAGGATTTTCTGGCCTGGAAAATTGGTTAATGGTGAGCCGCAGGAATACACACTGGGGAAGGCGGGGGGGGGGGGGGGGGGGGGGGGGGTGCGAGCGAGGGGGAATTCACCTCTTGAGAGGGAGAAAGGGAATGATGATGTTAGAGAATTTGAATTCGCAAATGGGAGGCTGAAACGAGAAACTGAAGAGGAAATGTGTAAGACCATAAAAGTGTGGGATATTAGTTGCAGACCAGCCCTGATATAGTAAGAAGTCTTACAACACCAGGTTAAAGTCCAACAGGTTTATTTGGAGTCACCTAGCTTTCGGAGCGTAGCTGCTTCATCAGGTGAGCTACGCTCTGAAAGCCAAATAAACTTGTTGGACTTTAACCTGGTGTTGTAAGACTTCTTACTGTGCCCACCCCAGTCCAACACCAGCACCTCCACATCATGGCAGCCCTTACATAGATCATCACTACTATTTTAATAATGCATTTGGCCATGCAGTCTGATTTCAAAGATTTTGTTGCGTTTTCAATTCCAAATTGTTGTGTGGGCCTCAACAGATTTGGTTTACAACAGGTAATTACCTGGGCCAAATCACAATGTGGATTGACAGCTCCAAGATCTCAAATGGAATGAGATGCAGGTGATTTAGAATCACTGGGTGAGGAAACGGATCAGTCAATGGATTTTAGCTTGGCCAGGCTAAATTGCCCTTAGTGTCCAAAATTGCCCTTAGTGTTGGGTGGGGTTACTGGGTTATGGGGATAGGGTGGAGGTGTTGACCTTGGGTAGGGTGCTCTTTCCAAGAGCCGGTGCAGACTCGATGGGCCGAATGGCCTCCTTCTGCACTGTAAATTCTATGAGATTGTTATTGAATTGAAATTTCACCATCTGCCATGGTCGGATTCAAGTTTATAATGACCGAATAAGTCAACATACGTATTATTAAATGCAGTTTCAGGGTTTGTATCATTGCTTTGGGTTCTCATTCTGCTTCTAATTAGACTGTTCGTTTGGGCAGCTGTGCCAAATTGCACTTTAACTACATTTGAAGTGCTAAGTTTCCCAGGATTGTTCCTCATATTCTGGTGATCATATTCCATAGTTATGTCCAGTTTGTCATCTTGGCTTTAGATAAGACCTCCAAATAAAATGGTTAGCAGTATGCTTTTGAAGTAGTTATGTAGCAATTGCATTGAGTTTTATAAATCTAAATATTTGCAGGGATTGTTTACTGCTCCATAGCTGGACGTAGCAACATGACACACAACTCCTTATTTATTGCTGCATTCCTGTTTATTGTTGTTGATATAGAATTCAGCCAGTCTAACCAAACCGACTTGAGGACGTGAATGTCCTACTTCTGTTCCTTGTGTTCTACAGTTCATAAATAATGGTGCCATGTTCTCTGTAACTGGGGAAAGTTACTGCCATTGATGGAAACATGAAAAAGGATGGCTTTCAGAGATGAGTAGCGAGATACTGTTTTAATGTTTCTATCCAGGCCAAGGAATACTTAGCAGATTAAAGCATTGTAGTGCAAGTGTCCAGCACATACAGGGTTAATGTTGGACTGAGTACGGCACCACCCACACAGTCATGTGACAGACTACATGATCTGCACCCAGGGTCAGTTGAGTGTTGGACAGAACCATGTGTGCCAGCAAGCATTGAGACAGTTCCTGGCATGCACCTTTTACTCTACGTTTATAAATAGTTTGAAGAGTCATTAAAGACTTACAGCTACCCTATGTTTGACTATGAAGGCCTCTACAAGCCTCTTCAGACCTACCAAACTGTAACCAACACCTTACAACAAAAATCACACACATTCACTGAAAATATTGCAGGCATGTGAGTCTGGGAATGTGACTTATTTCACATGAGAAAGAAGGCCAGACATGGATCTAGGATAGAGATCAACTAAAAATGGAGGCAATTTTGTGATGAGACCTGAGTCTCAGATTGTAAAATACCACATATAACTTTTAAAAATGTTCTTGTCAATTGCCTATTCCCTGTGGTGATATGCATCACTGTAAATACACAAGGGGCTAATGTAAATACACGTGGACTAGATAGACACTAGAGAGAGCACCAGAGACATCATGACACACAGACATTCAACCAATAGGCCAGTAAGATAGGACACGACCAATGGGCATTCGCGACACACCCAGAGGTGACACTACCACAGGAGGGCATTACGCCAACCCATATAAAAGGACACCGCACATATGATCTTCCTCTTTCCAGTGGAGACTCTCAGTGAGTACACAGGGTTGATTTGAGACACATCACACCCACCACGTGGATTGTAACAGACTGGTTCGTCAGTCTGAGTAGCTATAGCAGGATTAACAGGAGAGTCGAATCCAAGTAGGAGAATTGTTAACAGCTTAAATAAATGTGTTAAAGCTATCTCCAAGTCTGAACCTTCCTTTGTCAGAGTGCACATCAAGGAAGCAGCTTATGCTAAGTCAAGAGCATAACAAAACATTCCCTTTTCTTCTTAGGCAATCCATCAGTATCGAGGAAGATTTGCTTCCCATCCTAATTGATGGGTTCTGAGATGGCTGAAAAGTTTGATGCGTGATTTGTTAACTCTACCACATGTGGGGCAGGAGGTGCTTGGCGTGGTTGGTAGATGGGCGGTTCAGAGCGTTGTGCGCTCTCTCCAACATCTTGACTTCTCCTCTGCATGTTTTCAATAACTTCTCTCTATGTGCGGTGTCTTCCTAAATGAACCTACTCCATTTTGTTCAGTCACATGCCAGGGACTGCTATGAGTCACAGGGATGTTTGACATCTTCGGGGATGCTTTGAAGACATCGCTAAAATGTTCGCTGTCCTCCTGGGTGTCTCCTGCCATGAACGAGTTCTGAGTAGAGCAATTGCTTTGGCGCATGGAGTCAGACATACGAGCACCATGTCCTACCCAGCAAAGCTGGTTTTGAGTGATTAACTCCTCGATGCTGTGCATGTTGGCTTGAGAGAGAATGCTGCTGCTGGATCGCCTTTCTTGCCACCAGATTTAGAGATTCTTACAAAGGTACCACTGGTGGTACGTCTCCAGTACTTTGCGGTGCCTACTGTAGGCTGTTCAACTGCTACCTGATAAACCATGATCTTCACCTCAAATACTCAAACAATTCCCAACAAGATCACCTAGTAAGCTAAATGCTCCATGTACAGGCTTGGACTAGGGAAGCTCACTAACAGTTTTGGAAAATTGTGGACATCGCACCCGCTGTTACCTGATATGCAACGGTGACTGATCAGGTTCCACACAGTCAGCACTTCATCAGAAAAGTACTTCATTCTTTGGTCTTGAGCAAATGGGATGACCATCATTTTTAGCTTCACCTTCAAACGTCACTTGTCATAGTTACTTTGAATGACCATGCCATTGAATAGTCTTTTCCACTGGCTCTGGTATGAACTTATAAAAAGTTTGCTCACAACACATTTTCAAATTCACTATCTCTGTAAAACAGATTTTGTCTGTATAACTTTCTTCCAGTCAACTCTGCCCTTGATTTGGCATAATTATATTGAAAAACGCTGTCATGTAGAACACAGGAACGTCCATCTCCTCCATTTAATCAAATTAATCATTCAATTAAATAACAGCCAACCTCTATCTTAATTCCATCTACCTGCCTTGATTCATATCCCACATGACATAAAGTTTCCCCAGATTAAAATTGACTATCATAATTGCACATCTTAGTTATAGTATCTGAGGATATAAGCAATACTCAAAAAGCTCTAATGAGAATCTCAGAAAGGTAAGCACTAAATTGTGTTTAATAGAAAGACATTTTTCAAATCACAATGCTTAAATGTTTAATTGAGTTTAAAGAATATCTCCATAGACTATTCAAAATTAATTCACAATATTTTATGGGTGGCACAATGGTTAACTCTGCACCTCACAGCGCCAGGGACCCGGGTTCAATTCCGGCCTTGGGTGACTGTGTGGAGTTTGCACTTTCTCCCCGTGACTGCGTGGGCTTCCTCCGGGTGCTCTGGTTTCCTCCCACAGTCCACAGATGTGCAGGGTAGGTGGGTTGGCCATGATAAAATTGCTGCTTAGCGTCTAAAAGATGTGGATAGGCTGGGTTTATGGGGATGGGGCGGGGGGGATGGGCCTAGGTAGGGTGCTCTTTCAGAGGGTCGGTGCAGACTGGGTGGGCCGAATGGTCTGCTTCTGCACTGTAGGGATTCTATGATTCTAAGAGTTACATTTTCACCTTCATTACCTGGATATTCATCTTTGTCTCTAGAATGGAGCATAGAGGGAAGAGCTAGCAGAAGTGAGAAGAGACAAGGACAGAATACAGCTCACTTTTCTTCCATTTACGTCAATTGAATGGAAATCATGCAAGTTCTGTAATTGTTGTGTAATCGTCCCCACCCAATTTTCACTTCTCTCTTCCATCCAGTTTTTTCTTATGGTAGTAAAAGGAAAAACAAATCCAAGTGTTCGTGCCATTTTATAATGCAGCCACAATCTAGTCATTGTATAAAACCTTTTGTGAGAGGCACATATGCATACGATATGGTGCTGCATCTTAAATCCTGAACTTTTAAACTCTTAAAATTATTCTGTGATGAGCTTCACCAACTATGTGGGAGTAACACTTATTCAACGTGGTTTTCATGACACATACTCAGGCTTAGATATTTGGTATTTCAATCATACATTTAAATGTTTTGGTTACTTTAGCTTCCCCAATAAAAACATCTCCATCTATTTCAAGCTGACATTTCCTGTTTTTGTTTCCAGCCTTTCAGTAAAAAGCACGACTGAGTGACCTCAGCAACCCTGTTTTCTGCGTTATATCACATTAAAGCATTTTCTCCAAATCCCATTTGTCACCACATTCCTACTTTTTTGGATCAGAGAGGAACCAAGTTGATCCAAACCATTTCTACCACAAGCATTCCTGATGATTATAATGTCTACAGTGTCATAAACCACGCTGATGTTATCTGCGAGGGTAATCCGACTTGGAACATGGGGGTGTATAGTTTTATTTTGTTTTGGTTTGAAGAGACAAGTGAAACCCCAGCAAGAATAAATAGCCCAGACATCATGTAACAATTATTAAAGACTATTTATTAAAGTAAGGAAAGGACAAACACACAGGAACAGAACTACTCTGTTCTCAAATAATTACAAAAATATGAATTACTAAACACAGTTTACGTGGAACATACCCCTTATTCCAAAATGTATCTACCACACCTGAGCACCGTAAGACTTCCCTGTTCACCAAACAACAGCCAAATTAAATAACCAGCTTATAATTACCACACAATACAGGGATGATAATCAAGTCTGGGAAACATCTTTTCCTGGTCCAGTGAAGATGTTTAAAACTGCCGTTACAAAGGTTTTCTGCACTGCCTTGGCTAAGCTGCTCGCTGAAATACAAGCTTATCTGCTTCTAAGGCTGATAGGTGTTAACTGCTTGCTTTGCTTCTGATCATCTGGCCAATTATACCTTTGTTTCTCTTCGATTATGCTTTCAATTTGGCTGCTCACACCTATCATCTTCTTTGATTATATATTAAAATATGTATACCTCATTGATCTCTCTAAACATCCAGCAGTTCTTCCTCACAAGCTATTCACATCTGATTTTTATCTAAACTGTGATCGAAGGCTGTTATTAGGAGCGACACATATCATTGGAGCCTTTTGAATACTGTCTCTAGGCAGATTTCTACCTGTTGTTGGATATCTCGTATCCTATTCCGTTTTATTAAATTTGTTTTACTGATGTTGCGAGGCAAATTCATGACAATACAAAGAAAGAGCCTACACTTATATATTGCTTTTATTCACAATACCCTAAAACACTACCCAGCCAATTAATTTATTTTTTTAAGGTTTTGTTTGTTTCATTGGCAAATATACCATTCATAAGAGCTGCCCTTCTAGCTTTGATCCCAGCTCCTCCAGAACCAATCCTTGTGTACCATCTACCCAACACGCCTATCTTGCTGCAATTTGTATACATCAAGGTGCCCCAAACAAAAACTGAAAGAAATGGCTGAAATATTCAGTTTGGTGGTGTTGGTTGAGGGAGAAGTGCTGGCAGGCCACTGAGACACTTTGCTGTTCTTCAAGTAATGCTTTGAGACATTCTGCATCCACCTTCATCGGCAAATGTTTAGCGTAGTGATCTGACACTCTCCTCTAAAACTGTATTAAAACATTTGCCAAGATTATACGCTTGCGTTTGAAGTAGGGCTTTTGGATAATGCACAGCCACATACTGTTGTGTTCAAGTTGACTGTCTGTGCTGTGTCCAGAGCTCAGTCTAATTAGAAAATATGTTCTTTTATTTTTCCAATCCGACTGCTTCCCAGCAGTGTCCTACAACTCTCATCACAGCTTTTAAAGTCAGCGGGGTTTTTGGGGGGGGGAGGGGGGGGGGGCAGTGTTACGCTCTGCAAGGAATTGTACACTAATAATCTTGATTTCCTGGATGGAGTGCACCAAGCCCTGTACAGCCTGTCGCGCAAGTTAATAATGCCTTATTTTTGCAGGTCCTTCTGAAAGCTGAGTAACAGTTGGTGAAGCTTGTATAGGCTTAGATCCCAAAGATCTTTAATTAAAAAGTGTGCATATAAACAATCATTACAGAAAGCAGTGGATAGCCAATGTGATCCATATCATGTGAAATCACATTGCGAAGCTTTACCATTGTCACATGGTAGATCGCCAGCAGAGTTACTCATGAATAGAAGGTTGCGTACCGCAGTTCCATACTTGGAAAAGGAGGAGGAGAATGCAGTGATACTGCAGGAAATCTAAAACATTAAAGCAAAATAAAAGCAGTTCCATGATAGCGTGTCTAGAACTTTACCACCTCTGAGTAGTGATGATATTGTGCGAGTAGAAGATTCAAGCAATTGGTCGAGAAAGGCCACTGTACTTGAACGTACAGACAGAGGATGGGATGGTTTTAAGAAGAAATCATCACGCACTCTTGAAAGCCAGAGAAGACTTTCACAACAGCCAGATGGATGACAAATCTACGTCAGAATCAACATCAGCTGCAATGTCAGACAGTTCAGCAGTTTCTGAGCATGAAAATCTGCAAGTTCTGAGCAGCAAGGTCAAACTTTGAGAAGAACAACCAGAGTCCGAAGAAAACCTGATCGACTCAATTTGTAGATTTAGCTGTTAGACTCACAGGCTCATGATATCACATGTAAATATACTGATGATAATGTATTCATTTATTTCTTCAAAGGAAAGGGGATGTAGTGATATCATGGTTGTGCTGTAATTCACCGACTGACCACTAGGAGTCTCGCTAGTATATAAGGGGATGTTAGAGGCAGGTGACGGCAGACTGGCTGGAGGGAGCTGGAGAGAGAGGTTGCTTGTGCATGATCATACTGTTGTTTTGTATATAGTTAACCCAAAGTTAATGTTAATAAATCATTTGTAGCTTTAACTACAAAGTTATTGTGAAATAAAGCAGGCCATCCGACAAGAAAATTTCACCCACAATCACTTCTAATGGAAAATTCACATTTTATGAATTCTCAATTGAAGCGGACTAATTTTTAATACTTCGAAAGAGAGTGGCTGAAATTTTCCAGGCCTTCACCCCGGCGTGATCTTCTGGTTCCGGTGGAGTGAAAGGAGATTTCAATAGTTCACCGGTCCCGCCATGGAAAAACCTGCAATGGGGCGGGGGGGGGGGGGGGGGGGGGGGGGAGTTGCATGGGAGCTACAAAATTCCGACCAGTGTATATACTTGGGTTACTCTTAAACTGTTTTAAATTTGAAAGCTGTTGTGTGCCAAGTAATGACTCACAGACCTTTGTTTTTCAGACTCGTTTTTTAATATGCCAATCAGGAGTATCGACTCTAACAGAATTACGTGCTCAGGCTGTGTAAACTAGTCTGCCTTGTCCATGATGAATATTACTGCAACATCAATTATACACGTCACAAACTATACAGTGTTTACAACAGAAAACTGCACAAAGGAAGAACTCCTCCAGCAGCGGCCTGCCAAGAAAATTATACTTGGCCTGGCCTTAGCCATTTTATCTTTACTCACTGTCATCATGAATGTTTTGGTGCTGTATGCAGTGAAAAGCGAGAGAAAACTGCAAACTGTTGCAAACATGTACATAGTGAGTCTATCTGTTGCAGATCTGATCGTTGGCATGACAGTCATGCCCCTTAATATTGTGTACCTATTGGAAAACAAATGGAAACTGGGAAGAGTGATTTGCCAATTTTGGCTTTCTATGGATTATATGGCTAGCACGGCTTCAATTTTTAGTCTTTTTATCCTATGTGTGGATCGTTACCACTCCGTTCGTCAGCCGTTGAGATATTTGAAGTATCGGACCAAAACCAGAGGTATTGCAATGATTGCAGGAGCCTGGTTTCTATCACTGACTTGGATCATTCCCATCTTAGGATGGCACATCTTTGCTAATGGAGGTATCAGGACTGTGGCAGACAACACATGTGACACTGAATTTCGTTATGTCACCTGGTTCAAAATTCTTACTGCAGTCCTCAACTTTTACGTCCCATCTATATTAATGCTGTGGTGTTATGCAGAAATTTACATGGCTGTAAGAAAGCACTGCCGGCAAGGAGACAATATCAGGAGACATAAATGCTCCGGTACAGATAGAAAGAATTTCAATGAAAGTGCGAAATTGTCAATGCGCAAACATGAAACATGTCTGAACCAGCAAGGTGAAAATGCACATCTAGACCTCCTGGATTCGGAAGTCAAAGATACATGCAAATTTTCACAGTGCGGCTTTAATTGTTCTGATTTAAAACAAATCAAAACGCCATATACGTTTGAAGATAATGAGAGTATCTCAACTGGAAACACCCAAGACATTGGAGCCTTTTCTATTTCAGCATCAGTGCAACAAATTTCAACTGACTTTTACCATAAGTCACTGTCTCTCAATAAGTCACAAAATCAGCATGTGGAACCAGGCTACAGATCAAATTATATTGTGAAGTCGAGGGAAAATATTACGCTGGATAGTCCTGTCCCCACCACAAAACTGAAGTGTTTTCCAATAAGTGTTCGGTACAGACAAAGAGGTAGCAACACTCAACAAACATACACGACGATAAAAGAACGTAATATGGCTGCAGAGAATTCAGCTGATGACAAATGCAAACTGTCAGACATATCTGATATTCAAACACTCAATAAGGTGCTGCGTCAGTTTGGCTCGATGTCACGTGCAGATCCAGAAGCAACATGCTGGGTTCCTGAATCTGAAGAAACTACAGGAACAGTGGGTGTCAATCAGTTTAAGCAATCGTGGCACAAGTTTTTCTCACGGTCTGTGCAGTACGTACAACGCTTTCTTATAGTAAAAGAGAGAAAAGCTGTCAAGCAATTGGGTTTCATTATGACGGGGTTCATGGTGTGCTGGATCCCCTACTTTGTGACATTTACCGTAATGGCTTTCTGTGATACGTGTGTCAATCACAATTTACATATGTTCACAATATGGCTGGGTTACATTAATTCAACCCTTAACCCATTCATCTACCCTCTTTGTAACAAGACCTTCAAGAAAACTTTCAAGGCCATTCTTCACATTCAAACTTAAATTATACTTTGTGGATTATTAAATGTTTGCTGAGGAAAAAAAATCCTCTCACTGGTTTCATTTTCAAAACCATAAAAACTTAGCAAATTGAAGAATGTCAATTTACTTTATGACTTCTTACCAATTGATTTAGCAATTCTTAAAGATTTTAGCAAATCAGTTGATTAGACATAAATTAAAAATATTTGTAACTATTTCAACAATTCATCAGTGTTAGATGAAGCAAGTATCTGTTGGACCAAAATCTCTGGGGAATGTCACAGTGCCATTTAGTTAATCTACAAAATCAATCCACATGATAGCTGGAGCCATAAGGTATAAACATTGCTGGTGGCGATTTTTCAACATCAATGTAAAGGATTGAGAGATAATTACAAAACAATTTTTTTAAAATCTCGATTCCGTTTATACCTTACATTGTATTGTGTGCACTTTATGACATTTGTGAAATTGACATGGCAACAGCGATTTGTAATTAAGTCCCAAAAAGTGCTGACGAATACATGTCTTTTATTGTTTTTAACTGAAGCTGGGCTATTATAAAAATGATTTTGCTATTCATTAAATGGTGCAGCTTTTAATAAACAGCAAATAGTTTTCTTTTCAGCAGCAATAGAGAAATTTATTTGGGGCATTTAGAAATTGGTTTGAAAAAATCTGTTTCAATAAGCCCGTTTGACTAATCCCACACCACCTCACTGCAACCCAATTGATTTTATTTTTCCCTCAAAAATAAGGCCAGCTGTCTCCAAGATCCGTTTCGTAATCTGCCTTGTAGCTTCTTCTATATTTCTGCAGACCTCGCATCATTCATGATTTGCTTTCAGTATTTAATTTATACCAGCTAATTTTTCAATTCTTTGTTTGTGAACTCAGTGAGTGAACACGTTGAAATAGTACAGGAGATGGTGGTTTTGTTGGCCGGGGGGGGGGGGGGGGGGGGGGGGGGGGGGGGATTCATGTGGGGAGGGTGAGAAAAATCCTACCAAAAACACACAGACTCAGAACAAACTAGATTGGAGATCAGAAATACCAGAGGCAGCTTCTTCGCCTCGTGTGTTAGCCAGCTCCTCATTATCAACTGCAGGTTTTGGTTCCGAGATCATTATATCTGTATCACCACTCCACAGATTTGGTAATACTCTGGATAAAATGAGCTCAAGTTGGATAACACTTCTTCATAAATTAAGAATCCTGAGAGGAGAGGGATTATATTTCAACTTCAGATTTTCAGCACATTGAAAGCTTAATGCTGTGTATTCGGATAAGATCCGATGAAGGACCATTAACATTATAAAGATAAATTGGAAAATCATGCTTTGGAACTCTGCCACAAAATGTAACTTTAACAAAATAAATGATTGTGCGTAAAATACCTAAAATAAGCACTATTAACTTAATAATTTGGTTTATAACGATGTAGGTTATGCACTCAGTTTTACTACTGACTTGCCGCAAGAATTCTCTCCTAAAACACATCAATCTTTAAGTTATATATGTCCTTAAGGAGCACCCAAAGTATATCACAGTGCCCAAGAGAATTCTCCTCAGCTTCAGCTATTCCCTGTGGTAAAACTTTCAGATACCATGGGGTAGATTCACCAATGGGAGACTATGGCCAGAATTCTCCAGTCGTTGCGATTCATTTTCCCCGTTGGCAGCTCACCCACGCCCGTGGGTTCCTGGCTGCATCGGTTGGTCACAATGGGAAATCCCATTGACAAGCAATGGAAAGATAGAAACCCGCCACCAGCAAACAGCGCGCTGCTAAGGAATACGTGGCTGGAGGAACGGAAAACCCGGCCAATGTTCTCCAGGCGGAGGGGAATTGCACCTGTTTTACAATCACCCTGGGAGCACCAATTGGGATGCAATTCCGTATCCCTTGCCAAACAAATTTATGCATGGCTAGGAATACGAGGAAATCCCACTATCGGGCCGCCATTTTGAGCGGGCGGCCCGATAACAAAGTCCTTTGGCCGGCCACCTCTCTCTCCCCGCCCCCCCCCCCCCCCCCCCCCCCCCCCCCCCCCCCCCCCCCAACCCGGCCACTCCCCACACCACAAATCAGCCCGGAACTCCCACTGCCCCTTCTTCCTGCACCACAAAGCAGCCGATCACTCCTGGATGCCCCGCCTGTCCCCAAGTGCAGGGATGGCCCAAATCCCTTCTCCCCTCCCAGAATCCCCTGATGATGGAGACCCCTCCCAGAGACCCCTGTAATATGGAGACCCCCCCAGGACCCCATGAATAGAGAGACTCCTCAAAGGCATCCAATGAATATAGAGATCCTCCACTCCCCTTCCCCCTCCCTCCTGCCTCAGGACCCCCTAACTATTCTATAATTTGCCATGTGGAAGGAGGCTGAGGCTTAATTTTAGTTTGAATATTATGATGGAACAATGTTTGCCTAGTTTGAAGTTAATGAGAAAATATAAACCACACAGTATCTTATTGTAAAATAAAGTAATTAGCAAAATAAACTTGGAAGTATTCAAATTCCTACAGTGCAGAAGGAGGCCATTCAGCCCATAGAGTCTGCACCGACCCTCCAAAAGAGCACCCTATCTAGGCCCTTGCCCTGGCCATAAGCCCACCTAACATTTGGACACCAAGGCGAAATTTGGCATGGCCAATCCACCTAACCTGCACATCTTTGGACTCTGGGAGGAAACCAGAGCACTCGAAGGAAAACGGGGAGAACATGCAAACTGCACACAGACAGTCACCCGAATGTCAGAATTGAACCTGGGTCCCTGGCGCTGTGAGGCAACAGTGCTAATCACTGCCACCATGCCCCCGAAACATGAAGTTAGTGTTTCACTCCACTTATAATGTAGAGCTATCTAATTGTCATTCACTTTGGGTTACATCTCTCATTGAGCTGCAAACCACATCAGGTCCAAACTGTAACAAACACGCGAAGCAAAAGCACCCAGATAAATTGAAATCAGGGATCTTTCTTAAGCTCCACACAACTCCATGAATGACATTGGTGGACTGTCCTCAAGCTGATCTTTTAGATTCATTATCACTCATTTACAGCTTTTTTTCTTTGATGGAATAAATGGGTTTCACAGTCTTCCAGGGTTTACTGAAGTTTTTTAAACTACTGTAACTCCACCTCGCAAAGCAAAAACAGTTCTCTGGACTGCTCTTTTTGCAAACATTGCAGACATCAGGGCCTGAATTTACAGCACAGTTCCCCACCAACTCTGACAAATACTAGTGTTTTGTGTTTAAACAAAGGAGATTACAAGGGGATGAGAGAAGAACTAGCTAAGGTAGACTGGGAGCAAAGACTTTATGGTGGAACAGTTGAGGAACAGTGGAGAACCTTCCAAGCGATTTTTCACAGTGCTCAGCAAAGGTTTATACCAACAAAAAGGAAGGACGGAAGAAAGAGGGAAAATCGACCGTGGATATCTAAGGAAATAAGGGAGAGTATCAAATTGAAGGAAAAAGCATATAAAGTGGCAAAGATTGGTGGGAGACTAGAGGACTGGGAAATCTTTAGGGGGCAGCAGGAAGCTACTAAAAAAGCTATAAACAAGAGTAAGATAGAGTATGAGAGTAAACTTGCTCAGAATATAAAAACAAACAGTAAAAGTTTTTACAAATATATAAAACAGAAAAGAGTGGCTAAGGTAAATATTGGTCCTTTAGAGGATGAGAAGGGAGTTTTAATAATGGGAGATGAGGAAATGGCTGAGGAACTGAACAGGTTTTTTGGGTCGGTCTTCACAGTGGAAGACACAAATAACATGCCAGTGACTGATAGAAATGAGGCTATGACAGGTGAGGACCTTGAGAGGATTGTTATCACTAAGGAGGTAGTGATGGGCAAGCTAATGGGGCTAAAGGTAGAAAAGTCTCCTGGCCCTGATGGAATGCATCCCAGAGTGCTAAAAGAGATGTCTAGGGAAATTGCAGATGCACTAGTGATGATTTACCAAAATTCACTAGACTCTGGGGTGGTCCCGGTGGATTGGAAATTAGCAAACGTGACACCACTGTTTAAAAAAGGAGGTAGGCAGAGAGCGGGAAATTATAGGTCAGTGAGCTTAACTTCGGTAGTAGGAAAGATGCTGGAATCTATCATCAAGGAAGAAATAGCGAGGCACCTGGATGGAAATTGTCCCTTTGGGCAGACGTAGCATGACTTCATAAAGGGCAGGTCGTGCCTAACTAATTTAGTGGAATTTTTTGAAGACATTACCAGTGCAGTAGATAACAGGGAGCCAATGGATGTGGTATATCTGGATTTCCAGAAAGCCTTTGACAAGGTGCCACACAAAAGGTTGCTGCATAAGATAAAGATGCATGGCATTAAGGGTAAAGTAATAGCATGGATAGGGGATTGGTTAATTAATAGAAAGCAACAGGTGATTAAGAAGGCAAATGGAATTTTGTCCTTCATTGCTAGAGGGATGGAGTTTAAGACTAGGGAGGTTATGCTGCAATTGTATAAGGTGTTAGTGAGGCCACACCTGGAGTATTGTGTTCAGTTTTGGTCTCCTTACTTGAGAAAGGACGTACTGGCACTGGAGGGTGTGCAGAGGAGAGTCACTAGGGCAATCCCAGAGTTGAAGGGATTGGATTACGAGGAGAGGTTGAGTAGACTGGGACTGTACTCGTTGGAATTTAGAAGGATGCGGGGGGGATCTTAGAGAAACATTTAAAATTATGAAGGGAATAGATAGGATAGATGCAGGCATGTTGTTTCCACTGGCGGGTGAAAGCAGAACTAGGGGGCATAGCCTCAAAATAGGGGGAAGTAGATTTAGGACTGAGTTTAGGAGGAACTTCTTCACCCAAAGGGTTGTGAATCTATGGAATTCCTTGTCCAGTGAAGCAGTTGAGGCTCCTTCATTAAATGTTTTTAAGGTAAAGATATAGTTTTTTGAAGAATAAAGGGATTAAGGGTTATGGTGTTCGGGCCGGAAAGTGGAGCTGAGTCCACAAAAGATCAGCCATGATCTCATTGAATGGTGGAGCAGGCTCGAGGGGCCAGATGGCCTACTCCTGCTCCTAGTTCTTATGGGCGCGATTCTCCCATATGGGGAGAAATCGTAAGGCTGGCGTCAAATCCGGGCGGGTTTGACGCCAGCCCCCCCCCTTCCCGACCGGGAACCGATTCTGGTCCCCGGTCGGGGCTAGCATCCCGACGCCGTAAACTCCGGCATCGCGTGCTTAACGAATTTCGTTAAGCCCGCTTGCCAGAGTTAGCGCCGGCTGACGCGTCATATGACGTCAGCCGCGCATGCGCGGATTGGAAGACTCCAACCCACGCATGCGCGGATGACGTCATCGCGCATTTGCGCGAAACCCGCGCATGCGCGGGCCGGGATGCCCCTCAGCCGCCCCGCGAATGGATACTGCGGGGCGGCGGAAGGACAAAGAGTGCGGGCATCGGGCCCGCTGCCCGCGATCAGTGCCCACCGATCGCGGGCCCATGGCACCCTTGGCACGGCCGTGGTACTGCCGTGCCAATCGGTGCCATGGTTTTAAAAATCGACAGTTTACGGCCGTTTTTACGAACGGCCAGACCAGGTGTGTTTGCCGTTCGTAAAAACAGCCGTAAAGGGCTGGGAACTCGGCCCATCCATCAGCTGAGAATCGCTGCCGGCCGTAAAAAAACGGCGGCAGCGATTCATATCGGGAGTCGGGCGTGGAGGGGGGGAGAATAGCGGGAGGGCGTCGGAACAGCGTGGCCGTAAAATTTTACGAGCCACGCTATTCTCCGCACCGTCGGGAGTGCGGAGAATCGCGCCCACTGTTCTTAGGTCTGCTGCCAATTAAAGCTAAATTGAGTAGTAATTGGAAGCAGTCGGGACTTCTGCTTGTCCTTGGACAAAGGTCCCACCTTGGGCAGCTATCTGAATTTGCACTATATGAAAAGAGTGGTTGGCAAGAGGACTCTGATTGGTAGAGTTGTTGCCATGGAGAATGAACCAGTTGACAGTGACTGAAGGTTATCCGATACTACAAATGAGTAATGTATATGAATTTCAGCGCCATTGTAATAGTAGGTATGCAGGCCATACATGCCAAAGACTGGTACCCAACCAGCTCGTGCTTCCGAAACTTGAGACACCCTGTCCAACATTAAATGTAATTGCACAATTGGGCAACATTGGCAAATTGTCCTCCGTGTGCTAAGATGTATGCTCACAATCAATTTAAAATTTTCAGTCTGGCTCTCAAAGTGGCACATATGGGTGTACTGGAAGCCACATATATTAATACACAGAACCCTCTTTGATGCAGACGGAAGGAACATGTACACAAATTGCACCTGTTTCAGCTAAATGAAGTAAATGGCAGCCACTCACTGACTCATTCCTCAGGGCAATGCCTTAACCAATAAAGGTCAAGCAGCCTGGTTTGAATTTAAAATAATGTTCGGCCGTTAACTGTCAGTCACCATTCACCATGGCAACACCTCTCCCAATCAGAGTGCAGTTCCCAACCAATGACCACTCTCTTCTCCTCCAGTGCAAATTCTTGTTTTCCCTTTATATTGGTATTATTGCAAAATGGCCTGAAGAGTGCAAGGCTAATAGCCTGGACATGTCTCTTTTTTGAGCAATACTCAAGTTCTAGCTTTATGAAACAAATGTGAGTCACCTTTGGAACTATCATTTCCACAGGTCTTCTGGCAATCTCTAAAGTCTAGGATTTTAATTACCCTATCTTTTTAGCTGTAAGTCTCTTAAGACATCATGGCCCCAGCCTGTTCTGTGTAATATGCTCCAAGCTTGCTTTGATTACATGTATCCCATTTTTTACATTTAAACTTTTATTCTTAAAACCAAAAGTTATATTCTAAAGTGCATGAACCACAAACAAGGTATTTGCACACCTCCCCACCAGAAACAAATGAAAATGCCTCACCAATGTGGTGCATTTTCATTGACCATTTAAAATATAACAACTTTTATGTTATATATCTCAACAGTTATGCAAAGCATACAATAAACATTACCCCCGTCACCACCCCGTCCATTGTCCAATGAATTTCACTAATCCATCATGAGTGCGCAGAATTCGCAGAATTCAAGGTCCAGATTAAGGTGAAAGAACAGAAAATTACAGCACAGGAACAGGCCCTTCGGCCCTCCCAGCCTGCGCCGATCCAGATCCTTTATCTAAACCTGTCTCCTATTTTCCAAGGTCTACTTCCCTCTGTTCCCGCCCGTTCATATACCTGTCTAGATGCCTCTTAAATGATGCTATCGTGCCGGCCTCTACCACCTCCGCTGGTAAAGCGTTCCAGGCACCCACCACCCTCTGCGTAAAAAAACTTTCCACGCACATCTCCCTTAAACTTTCCCCCTCTCACCTTGAAATCGTGACCCCTTGTAACTAACACCCCCCACTCTTGGGAAAAGCTTGTTGCTATCTACCCTGTCCATACCTCTCATAATTTTGTAGACCTCAATCAGGTCCCCCCTCAACCTCCGTCTTTCCAACGAAAACAATCCTAATCTTTTTACCATTTTTCCCCGGAAGTTTCTTCTTACGACAATTATAGTCCAAAGGTTCACTTGCAAAAGAAGATTCCTCATTGTTATGTGTTTTCAAGTCTATAGAACTGTTTGGTTCGTGTAATAGCCCACATGGGGCCTATGGGGTTCGAATGCTTAGCTTCGCTGTGATCCTTGCAAACTACGAGCTCCTCCTCTAGGGACAGGAGGATCCGTATTAACCTTTGTATAAAAGATCAGCCAGTAAAGCACCGACCAGAACAGGAACCCGGTTGGGATCTCCCAGGCAGTGCGTATATCGCATTGTAAATAAAACTATTTTTCTTTATTTTACTCCGTGTGGGCTCCCCATGTCCTTATTAAAGTTAGATATCAACTCCTGAATATTATTCTCTTCCTTGTCTGTAGTTTTCTCATCTTTAAACTCTACAAAGAACGCTTCAATTAAGTCCATAGTAAATTTGTCTCCTTATTTAGCTGTGGTATTTTCAATTTTAAGTTCATATTCCAGATTCAAACATTTTAAATTCTCTTCTTTGCGATAACAAGTTCAAAATAGCTTCTTTTTGTGGCAACAGCTCATATCTTAATTGGTCAAAATCTTCCTTAACCACTTGAAAAATATCCTTCAGATTTTTTTTAATGTTCAAGCCGAAAGGTATAGGGCGCGATTCTTCGCCCCCCACGACGGGTCGGAGAATAGCGGGAGGGCCTTCCCGACATTTTTCCTGACCTCCCGCTATTCTCCCCCCCCCCCCCCCCACGCCCGCCCCCCGACACGAATCGCTGCTCGCCGTTTTTTTACGGCGAGCAGCGATTCTCCCCTAGCCGATGGGCCGATTTCCCAGGCCTTTACGGCCGTTTTCACGAACTGCAACACACCTGCTCTCGCAGTTTGTGAAAACGGCCGCAAAGTGCTGTTCTGGGGAACCATGGCACCGATTGGCACGGCCGCACTACGGCCGTGCCAAGGGTGCCATGGGCCCGCGATCGGTGGGCACCGATCGCGGGCAGCGGGTACGAACCCCGCGCACTCTTTGTTCCTCCGCCGCCCCGCTGGATCAGTCCGCGGGGCGGCTGAGGGGCATACCGTCCCGCGCATGCGCGGGTTTCACGCATATGCATGATGACGTCATCCACGCATGCGCGGGTTGGAGCCGTCCAATCCGCGCATGCGCGGCTGACATCATCATATGCGTCAGCCGTCGCTAACTTTCGCTAACTTAGCGAAATTCGCTAAGCCCGCGATGCCGAAGTTCACGGGGCCCCGCTGCTAGCCCCGACCGGGGAGCAGAATCGGGTCCCGGGAGGGGGCGCGGAGGCTGCCGTGAGACACGGCCGGTTTCACGGCAGCCTTCACGACTCTCCACATTTGCGGAGAATCGCGCCCTTAATATTTGTTTGGACTGACCTTTAAATAGCTGGACTGATCTTTAAACAGCTTGTAATAAGAATATAAGAACATAAGAACTAGGAGCAGGAGTAGGCCATCTGGCCCCTCGAGCCTGCTCCGCCATTCAATGAGATCATGGCTGATCTTTTGTGGACTCAGCTCCACTTTCCGGTCCGAACACCATAACCCTTAATCCCTTTATTCTTCAAAAAACTATCTATCTTTACCTTAAAAACATGTAATGAAGGAGCCTCAACTGCTTCACTGGGCAAGGAATTCCATAGATTCACAACCCTTTGGGTGAAGAAGTTCCTCCTAAACTCAGTTCTAAATCTACTTCCCCTTATTTTGAGGCTATGCCCCCTAGTTCTGCTGTCACCCGCCAGTGGAAACAACCTGCCCGCATCTATCCTATCTATTCCCTTCATAATTTTAAATGTTTCTATAAGATCCCCCCTCATCCTTCTAAATTCCAACGAGTACAGTCCCAGTCTACTCAACCTCTCCTCATAATCCAACCCCTTCAGCTCTGGGATTAACCTAGTGAATCTCCTCTGCACACCCTCCAACGCCAGTACGTCCTTTCTCAAGTAAGGAGACCAAAACTGAACACAATACTCCAGGTGTGGCCTCACTAACACCTTATACAATTGCAACATAACCTCCCTAGTCTTAAACTCCATCCCTCTAGCAATGAAGGACAAAATTCCATTTGCCTTCTTAATCACCTGTTGCACTTGTAAACCAACCTTCTGTGACTCATGCACTAGCACACCCAAGTCTCTCTGAACAGCGGCATGCTTTAATATTTTATCGTTTAAATAATAATCCCGTTTGCTGTTATTCCTACCAAAATGGATAACCTCACATTTGTCAACATTGTATTCCATCTGCCAGACCCGAGCCCATTCACTTAACCTTCCAATCTTTTAGTTTCAACCTGATCCCATTCAGAGAGAATTTTATTTAATTATTTCCAAATAAAACCATGCAGTACCCACAGCTTCATCACTTTGGACATTCAAGTTCCTTTCTAATACTTTGAATATTCTTACTTAATTTCAAGCATTTTGAGGTTGTAAGTGTTCTTTGGAATTCAGTCCAGTTGCTTGGATTTTTTTGCAGCTGTAATCTGTACCTCAACACTTCCTATCAATACTCTTTGTTAACAGTACACTTTTTGAGCTGAACCAATATCCAATAGAATAACAATCTTTTTAGGTTCATCCTTGGACAATAATGGAGTGACTTCCAATTCAAATCACTTACAATTTAACCCCCCCCCCCCCCCAGGACTTCCGGTAGTGACATGTAGGTGGAAGTCGTACATTAGGCGGCTCCTGCTAGAGTCTCTGGTTTTTGGACTTTTATGCCTGGTCTCAGGGGTAGTTTTTAGATGAGCTGGTGTGGGAAGTCATAAGGAGATTGGGGAATGTCGAAGTCCCAGAAGAAATGTCCGGGAAAGAAGGGGGCGAGCGAAGGTCCGCCAGCGAGTGCTGCTGTGAGTCCAGCAGGAGGAAAGATGGCAGGGGGCATGAGTCGTCGGGTGGGGGTGGGGGGGTGACCCTCCCCTCAAGGTTGAAACTTTGACCGAGGTGATGACAGTGGAGTTTGAATGGGTGTTTGCGAAACATTTGGAGGTGCTTCCAAGGGAGATGATGGCATCACTTAAAGAGTGGGTTGGAGGACGCGCTTACCCCGGTAAAGGCAGCAGTGATGAAGATGTCAGTCGAGGTACAGGAGCAAGGAGAGAAGCTGAAGGGGTGGAGGAAGCACAGTCGCAACACAGCAACCAGTTCACCTCGATGGGTGAAGAGCTGTGGGAATGGTGGACATCGACAAAGGTCTCGGAGCTGAAGTGAAGGTACGGGAGAACAGGTCGAGGAGGCAGAATTTAAGGATCGTGGATCTGTCAAAGTGGGTGGAGAGCGGGAGGCAGACCGAATACTTTGCAAAGATGTTTGCTGAGTTGTTGGGGTAGTTGGATGAACTCTCCTGCTACGAATTGGACAGGGCACATAGGTCACTCAGGCCAAAGCCTAAAGCAAATGAACTATCAAGGTCGGTCACAGTCTGCTTCCACAGCTACCACGTGAAGGAGGTTTTCAAGCTGGGCGAAGCAGGGACGAAATGTGAAGTGGGAGGGCGCTGGTTTACGCATTTACCAAAATCTTTTTTTTATAAATTTAGAGTACCCAATTTTTGTTTTCCAATTAAGGGGCAATTTAGCTTGGCCAATCCACCTAACCAGTACATCTTCAGGTTGTGGGGGTGAAACCCATGCAGACACGGGAGAATGTGCAAACTCCACACGGACAGTGACCCAGGGCCAGGCTTCGAACCTCGGTCCTCAGCGCCGTAGTCCCGGTGCTAACCACTGTGCCACTATGCTGCCGCTTGCACATATACCAAAATTTGACGGCGGAGTTGGCGAGAAGGCGGGCAGCCTTTGGATAGCTGAAGGCCACACTCCATGGCAGTGGAGTGAGGTTTATTTGGTCTACCCAGCTAAGCTGAGAGTGACTCACAACTTGAAGTAATTTTATTTTGAGTCGGTGGAGGCGGCAGAGGCATTCATTAGGGCTGAAGGACTGGGACTGAGATGAGAATTGGGACTCAGACTTGGTTGGCAGGGAAGGGGAATGTTTTCTTATTGAGGGTTTCCTACTTGGATTGGGGTTTTGTTTCTGTGTCTTGTATGTGGGGGGGGGGGGGGGGGGGGTATTTCCATGTGTTCTTGTTTTTCCTTATGAATGTGGTTCCTTTTGCGGTTTTTATTGGTTTGTGGGAGGTGGGTTTTGGGCACATGGGACCGGGTGACTGAGGAAGCGGTGGGGAGGAGGGGGAGTTCTGGCAGGGAGCACCGTGCTAGCAAACAAAGGTTGGCTAATGAACGAGGGGTGTGGTGGGGGGAGAGTCCGTGGTCATTAGAACCTGGTCGAGCAGGATTTGATGGACCTGGGAGGTGTGAATGGTGGGGGGAGGGGATCGATACTGGGTGAGGTATTTGCAAAAGGAAGTGGATGGGGTATTCTAAGAGGGGGTTGACGGTAACAAAGCATGGGGCGGGTCCAGCCGGATGGTGGATAGGAGGAGCGGAGGGGGGGTTGAGAGATCCCAATGTGGGAGTTAGTGGAACCGGCAAAGTGAGCGAGAGCTTTTGTGGATTTGAAGAGTTAAAAGCCAATGTGATGATGCTACACGAGACCAATCTGTGTGTGAAGGCCAGAAGAGCCTTAGGAAGGGGTGGATGAGCCAGGTGTTCCATTCAAGGTTTGATAATATGGCTTGGGGGACAGTGATTTTGGTCGGTAAGCGGGTGGGGTTCCAGATGGAGAAAGTGGTGGCAGTTCAGGGGGCAGGTATGTGATCATAACAATGCTTTGGAGGGTAAGCGTATATGCCCAATTGGGATGAAGGGGAGTTTGTGAAGAGAATGCCGGCTGCCATTCTGGTTTTGGGTCCCACAAGGTGGTCGTGGCGGGAGGGGGGGGGGGGGGGAATTGGAACACCGTGCTGGAGCAGAGGGTGAACATTTCACAGCTGCGCTCGCTGACCCTGTCCGGAGTTGGGGGGTGGGTGGGCGAAGGCATTGGCCGAGCTCATGAGGGAGATGGAGGGTTGACCCATGGAGATTTCTACACCCAAGGGACTGGGGTATTCGTTTTCCTTTCTCGTGCACAAGGTGTTCTCAAGGATTGACTTCTTTGTGGTGGGAATGGTGCTGGTGGAGTTCAAAGGGCAGAGTATTTGGCAATTGTGATCTCGGATCAGGCTCCACATTGGATGGACGTGGTATTGGAGAAGGGGGCAGCCCATAAGCCGGGGTGGAGGATGGATGTGGGGATGTTGGCGGATCGGAGCTTCTGTGATAAGATAGGTAAGGTGATTGAGGAGTATGTTGGGTTCAATTGCACGGGACGATCTCGCTGTCATTGGTTTGGGAAGCTCTGAAGACAGTGGTGGTGGGGGTGGGTGATGATATTTAAGGCCAAGGTTGAGAGGGAGGAGAGGGAGGAACGGCAACAGTTGAAAGAAGAGATTTTGGAGTTGGATGGGAGGGACATGGGGGACCCGGTGCTCCTGGCAAAGAGAAAGGAGTTGCAGGTGAGGTTTGACCTATTGCCTACGGGGAAAGTGGTGGGTCAGTTGAGGAGGGTCAGGGGGGAATGTCTATGAGTACAGGGAGAAGGAATATGCTGGCAGGTCAGGAGGCAGAGGCGAGGGAGATAGTTCAGGTGCGGGACTGCACGGGGGAGTTGGTGGTGGCTCCTGAAAAGATTAACAAGGTGTTTGAGGAGTTTTATAGGGATTTGTATAATTCAGAGCCACCAGAGGATGAGCCGGAGTTGAAGGAGTTCCTGGGCGGGTGGAGAGCCGAGGTTGGGTAAGGTGTGTTATTGAAAATATGGAAAGATGTGTCATTTGAAACATGGAAGTCTGGCAATATCTGATCTGAGAGAAACATCAGAGGATACAGGGAAAGATCCTACGAAGGGTTAATAGCAGCTGCAAAGAGCAGGATTGTAAAATGCAGATAGCCTTAGTCAAGCAGGCTTAGCAAACACACAGGATTCTTGTATGAAGCTAAAAACAATGGTTCACACCTTCATTGAAACTAACCATCTTAGTAAGCATCTGGAAAAGCATGGATGAAGGTTTCAGTTGAATTAGGTGTTGAATGTTTACAACAGGCAGGTCTTTCAAGTTATAAACAAGTGGATTTTAGCATGCAGCTAAAAGCAATGTTTCACACCTTCATTGAAATTAACTCTCTTAGTAAGCAGCTGAAAAGGAAAGGATGAGGTTCAGTTGAATTTGGTGACAATTCTAGGTGTGAAGTTCTACCGATATCAAGTAAATGAAAGAATACTGGAAGACTGGAGACTATCAGTCTACGAGAAACATAATTTAGAGCCAATATCAAAGTCAAAGTTATGTGCTGGGGACACAATTGGAAAATAAAACTATAGAAATGACAGGAATTAAAGTAACACCTTTTGAAACCAAAGCATTTTTGAATATCACAAAGGAACTTTGAACATCACAAAGGAAACAATGTAATCAGAGACCTGAGAGGTAAGGTCATGTCAAAATGAATATTTAGTTGTATTAGAATGTTTAGATCAAAGATACTTATTACAATCAAAGTGAAATAATAGTTACTTTACAATAAGGTCATAGGAACTTAATAACTGTTAGAAAGACCCAGAGACCAGGGGAGGGGCCGGCGTCAATCTCGCCCCCGCCGTGTCCCGAATTATCCACCCTCTGAGATCCGGCGGGGGCGGGAATTGCACCGCGCCGATCGGCGAGCCCCCTCCAGCGATTCTCCGGCCCGCGATGGGCCGAAGTCCCGCCGCTGACAGGCCTCTCCCGCCGGCGTGGTTTAAACCACCTCTGGTACCGGTGGAATTGGCGGGGTGCGGGCGGGCTCCGGGGTCCTGGGGGGGGGGGGGGCGTGGGGCGATCTGACCCAGGGGGGTGTCCCCACAGTGGCCTGGCCCGTGATCGGTACCCACCGATCGGCGGGCAGGCCTGTGCCGTGGGGACACACTTTTTCTTCCGCCCCGCCATGTCCTTCACCATGGCATGGTCGGAAGAGAGCCCCTCCCCTGCACATTCGCCGGTATGACGTCAGCAGCTGCTGACGCACCAGAGCATGCGGGGACTTCCGCCGGCCGGCAAAGGTCTTTCAGCCCCAACTGGCGGGGCGCCAAAGGTCGTTCGTGCCTGCCGGCGGAGCAGGAGCCACTCCGGCACGGGCCTAGCCCCTCAATGTGAGGGCTTGGCCCCTAAAGGTACGGAGAATTCCGCACCTTTGGGGAGGCCCGACGCCGGAGTGGTTCACGCCACTCCGTCCCGCCGGGACCCCCTGCCTCGCCGGGTAGGGGAGAATCCCGGCCTAGAGCAGGAACTACCAGAACCAGAATTCAGAGAGAAGGAGAGAAGGAATAAGAGACGCAAGCAGATTCAGCTTACAGCCAGCTCGGTCATGGGAAAGATAAGACATAGCAGCCGAGCTAAAACAGCTAATACATCTAAGGAAGACTAGAATTTAAAGAGGAAGCAGAGTCAGCTCAGAGATAGCCAGCTCTCATAGCTCAGTACATGGGATCGACAAGACCTAGCAACCGAGCTAACCAGCGAAGACATCTAAAGAAGAACAGACTTTAAAGAAGATTGATTGTCAAGTTGGGTCTGAAGGTCCCTTCAACAAACCAGAAGGATCCAGAAGCAAGATCTTTTTACCTTTCTGTAAATTAAGTGATTGCAGCTTTTAAAAGAAAAAATATAATAATAAAATAACTTAATTTAAGCTGAAACAGTGGTTATACCTAAGTCTACTTTACTTACTTAGCAATGCGGGACCCAGGATCGATGCTACTAAGTGGTAAGTAGATGAAATCTTCGGTGAAGGTATGGGTTATACCGGGGGATAACTTGAAAATATAGTTTGACCTGAATAGAACCCACCAAAGCCTGCATCGGAGTCAGGGAGTGAGAATCCCTGTTCACCATTTAGGGTCTCCCTGCCTGATTCAGAGTGGCGGCGAGAGCGACCTCTGAGGCGTCGCTCTCCACCTGAAAGGGGACGGAATCATCCACCGCCCGCATTGCGGCTTTGGCGATGTCCTCCTTGATGCAGTTGAAGGCCTGGCGGGCCTCAGCTGACAGTGGGAAGAGTGTGGTCTTAAATAGTGGGCGGGCTTTGTCCGCATACTGGGGGACCCACTGGGCGTAATAAGAGAAGAATCCCACTTGAGGGCCCTGGGACAATGAGGGAGAGGGAATTGTAAGAGGGGGCACATACGGTCCGGGTCAGAGCCCAGGACTCCGTTTTCCACAATATATCCAAGGATGGCTAGTCTGGTAGTGCGGAAAATGCATTTCTCCGTATTGTAGGTGAGATTGAGTTTCTGGGTGGTTTGGAGAAATCGGTGGAGGTTGGCATCGTGGTCCTGCTGGTCATGGCCGCAGATGGTGACGTTATCCAGGTACGGAAGCGTGGCCCGCAGCCCGTACTGGTCCACCATTCGGTCCATTGCTCATTGGAACACCGAAACCCCATTCGTGACGCCAAAGGGAACCCGGAGGAAATGGAAGAGGCGGCCATCTGCCTCGAACGCCGTGTAGTGGCGGTCCTCCGGGCGGATTGGGAGCTGGTGGTATGCAGACTTCAGATCCACCTTGGAGTATATGCGGTACTGGGCGATCTGGTTGACCATGTCTGCAATTCTGGGGAGGGGGTACGCATCGAGGTGCGTGAATCGGTTAATGGTCTGGCTGTAATCAACCACCATCCGGAACTTTTCCCCGATGTTAACGACCACCACCTGAGCTCTCCAGGGGCTGTTACTGGCCTCTATGACTCTCTCACGTAGGAGCCGCTGGACTTCGGCTCCAATAAATACCCTGTCCTGCAGGCTATACCACCTGCTGCGAGTGGCTACGGGTTTGCAGTTAGCCGTGAGACTAGCGAAGAGTGGAGGGGGGGTCGATTTTTAGAGTCGCTAAGCTCCATATAGTGAGAGGAGGTAGGGGTCCGCCAAAGCTGAGTGTGAGGCTTCTAAGATTGCATTGAAAATCGAGCCCGAGTAGGAGTGGGGCGCAGAGGTCTGGGAGTACGTACAGCTGGAAATTAGAGTAGCTGGCGCCCTGTATTGTTAATGTCGCAACGGTGCACCCTTGTATTTGGACCGAATGCGAACCCGAGGCGAGGGAGATAGTTTGCCATGCAGGGAAGATAGGGAGCGAACAGCATCTTACCAGGTCTGGATGCACGAAGCTCTCGGTGCTCCCGGAGTCGAAGAGGCACGGTGTCTTGTATCCATTGACCTGAACGGACATCATCGAGCTCCTGAGGTGCTTTGGCCGCGGCTGGTCCAAAGTGACTGCGTTGAGTTGCGGGTAGTCAGTGGCTGGATCAGCAGTGCTGGAGTGGCCCCGTATTGACTGTCCGTGGAGGTCATAGTCGTCGAGATGAACATCGGGTGATGGCCAAGATGGCGGCCCCCGTTGATCGCACGTGGCGGGCGATGAAGAAGATAGTGTCCAAGATGGCCGCCCCGTGAATCGCACATGGCGGGCGGCGAGGAAGATGGTTCCCAAGATGGCGGACCCCATGACTCGCACATGGCCGGCCACGTGGGGGAGGATTGCCAAGATGGCAGCCCCCATGAGTCACACATGTCGGGTGGAGGCGGAGTCGGCAGACACGCTGCATCATTGCAGGGTCTGCGGTCCTGCGAGATGGGGGAGTGATTGCTCTGGACAGCGAGAGAGTTAGAGGGTTTCGATTTAAACAGGCATACCTTAGCATAATGTCCTTTTCGACCGAAGCTGCTGCAGGTCGCGTTGCGGGCCGGGCAGTGCTGCCGTGGGTGTTGGGGCTGACCGCAAAAATGGCATCCCGGCGCTCCATAGTGGGTGGGTGGCCGCGCAGCGCAGGCTTGGGGCAGTCTCTGGTCGGGGGTCCACGATGGGGTCACGTGGTCTGCGGGGAACGAGTTCAGACTTTGAAACACGACCTCCATTGAGGTTGCTAGCGCTACCGTGTCCTCCAAGTTCCGGGCCCCTTTCTCGAGGAGGCACTGGCGCACTTAGTTAGACCGGACCCTAGAAACATGCACATCACGGACAGCGAGTTCCATATGCTGGGAGGCACTTACAGCCTGAAAGTTACATTCCTGTGCAAGGGCTTTTAGATCGCGCAGGTAGTCCTCTAGCGACTCTGTGGGGCGCTGGCGGTGGTTAGCGAAAATATGCCGCGCATAGACTTCATTTACAGGCCGCACGTATAGTCGGTCGAGCATAGCGAGGGCCTCGGTGTATGAGTCGGTACTATTGAGTTGCGTAGAGATGTAATGGCTCACCCGTGCGTGCAGTAGACTGAGTTTCTGCTCTTCAGTAGTAGTGGAGGTTGTCGACGCAGCCAGGTAGGCCTTGAAGCACCAAAGCCAGTGTAGAAAGATTTCCTTCGCTTCTGCAGCCTGCGGGTTGAGTTCTAGTCGATCAGGTTTGAAGGCTGATTCCATAGTGGTTTTTTTAAGTCTATTAAATTGATGTGGCCATCAATCACTTGAGACACGAGAGGAAGTAAACTGTGGCTTTAATAGACTTACAACTGAGCCTGCCTGCGACCAGAGGGCAGACTCACAAGGCTGCAGCACTTTATACTTCCGGTAGTTGGAGGGGCCATGGGCGGAGCCATGGGCGGAGCCAAGGGTGGAGCCCTGTACAAGCTCCTCATCTCCCCCTGTGGGCAGAGCCGCGCAATGGCTCACAGACAGAGTCCACAAGGACGCAATGCTATACAGTGTGAATTAAGCAATACACATTCACCACAAGGACCTTTTCATCATTAAAATAGTTTATCCTGTAAATAAATACTGTACATTCATGAATTCAGATATTATCAAATGAACTAATTTTTGAAAATAAAATAAAAATGCTAACTCTTTCTACTTACCTTGTGTTCGCCGTACCTTGTGCTCTCTCCTTGGTCTGCTCCAGGGGGATGGTCTGGTCAGGTCTGTTCGCACAGGGTCAGGGTCCATAGGTCCACTCCATAGAGGATGGGGGTGGCAGGGGTGGGGTTTGCATTGGAAGGCGGGTCGGTGGTGGAAAGGTACACTGGCAATCATAATGCCTAAACAGGCTTGATGATTTTGATCATGTCTGGTGTTTTGTATGTCCCATTGTGCCATTTTTCTCTTCTCCACTCCACACCCTCCTATGCTCCAGTGCCGGCCCCCTCCCCACCTCACTCCTGATGAAGTGCACCTCGTGATAGATTAAACAAGGCCTTTCTTTCTGCTCAACACCAGTCATGGCAGTCACTTTGCCTGACATACACTGTGGGCATTGGCTACTATCATAAACATTAGCAGCAGGAATGGTTTTGAAAATCGTCCTATCGCAGCTGGGTGTGGTGGTAGGGGCAAATAAGGAGTTACCAATCAACAGCATTAACCAAGGAGAGAGATGGCAATGAAGGCCAGATGGATATAAACAAAGAGAATAAATGGCAATTATAAAGGAAACTGGAAGTAAATTAATGGCCATGAAAGGGAATGCATCATCTATGTAAAGGTGGGGCCAAAAGGATTTTGGTGAAGGCCTCATGAACAGGAGAAGAAAATGGATGAAAATGAAAGAGGGCAACTTAAAATGTAAATGTCGCCACAGTCCCAGAGGACCTTGGGATGTTCTCCCCTTTGAGAGCTGGCTGGTGGTGATTTAACCTGAGGATCAACAGACCTCAGGTGAGGGGCAAGGTTGAGAAGGCACGGCTTTCACGAATAACTTCAGCCGATAGGGGAATTGAATCCATGCTGCTGGCGTCGCTCCGAATTACGAATCAACCATCCAGCCAACTGAGGTAACCGACCAAGCTGGGGCAGAAACAGGATGCAGTATTTTGGATTGGGGCACAATAGAGAATGTCAGCCTTAACTGTGAATTGTGGGTGTGTGGTTGGACGGAGTGGAGGCATTTAAGAACACGGCAAATGGAGTGCCAGACGAAACTAAATTGTAATTGCCAGCTTAAATAGGGGGTGGGGGGGGGAAAAAAGGTGGCTGGTTTGAATTGTGTTGGAGGTAGCAAAAGAGTCTAGGTTGAAGTGAAGAAAGGAGAATGCAAAGGCGGTAGAGTATCAAAGTCAATTGGAAGTTTAGAGGAGGGGAAACTCTCTTTGTGAACGGGCAAAAAGTTGGATCAGTTAGTCTCAGTTAATTGCGTCTGGAGGGTGTTGAGTGCCTCTCTAAAGTTTTGGGGGTGATGGTTGCAAGATTATGATTGTTTAGGTCATTTTTGAGGATGTGATAGCCTAGGAATTCTGTTAAAATCCAAATTCAATATTAATTGTGAATTTGACAAGCGCTTAAAATTTGCTAGAATGTACAACTTCTAAAATAAATTTAAGTCCTCCAGGCCTTATGCTCTTCCCAGAAATTAGTACAGCTGTTCGAACAACTTTGTGTCGTCGACATTCGGCGCAAATTTAACATTACCTGTCTGACAGGGAGCTGAGGAATGAGCTCCCCTTTTACATCCGACCCTATCTGTTTCTCACCAAGCAAACCAAACTACAATTATCCCCACCAACAATCCCCCCCCCCCCCCCCTCCCCCCCCAAACCCAACCACAGATTGTCTCCTTTATGTTTTCACCTCCTGAAGAAGTTATGTTGTCTGAACTTGGCTGAACATATGGATTACTCATTGTTTATTGCTGGTCTGTGAGAACAAACAATCAGTCTGTTTACTTTCTCTGAAGAATATGGAGGCAACTATGATGGCCAGATGATAATTTGTTAATGGAACATGGGCTTCGCAGGCTGTGCCAGCATTCATTGGCCATCTCTAATTGCCCTTGAGGGGACAGTCAACCACATTGCTGTGGGTCTGGAGTCACATGTAGGGCAGACCAGGTAAGGATGGCAGATTTCCTTCCCTAAAAGACATTCGTGAACCAGATGGGTTTTTATGACAATTGGCAAATGCTTCATGGTTATCATTAGACTTTTAATTCAGATTTTGATTTGATTCAAATTTCACCATCTGCTGTGGCGGGATTTCAACCTGGGTCCCCAGAGCATTACTCTGGGTCTCTGGTTTACTAGTCCAGTGACAATCCCACTACGCCATTGCCTCCCCAAATTCACACAGACCTGAGTAGCAGTGGGAATGCTGAAATTATCTAGAAGAGGACAGAATGATAGGTGATGGCCCTGTAGTCAAATTTCCTGCTAACTGACATTGACATGAGGACAATTATACAGAGTAAGGACCAGAGTATGAAAGGGGGAATTTATCAAGTATCACCCTGTAGCACCTGCTGGGAGATACATGAGGACGACAGAGGCATTTTACGTTCCATTAATTTGTATCTTTGTATGGAACGATCTTACAAATTGAGATCTGCTATTCAATGATTGGGGAAAAGCCAGGGACAAAAGTTGTGCCCTGATAGGGCTCTGATAATCCACGGCACGGTATTGGATGGGAGCATGCAACACTGCCTCGAAGATCGCAGCTAAGTTGATTTTTGTTTGCTATGTATTTCCCTCTTTTATCTCAATTCAATTTATCTTCAAGCAAAACGTTAAAATTTAGCAGATTTTTCAAACTCTGTGGTTTGGATATTTAATGGGCTAATAGCAGCAAAAAAGCACTGTCACTCAGCTGGCAATTGTCATTTATTACATGAATATTATCTTCTTGATTCTATTCTATTAATGACCAGAACACTCTGCCGCAGAATCTCAGAATGAGGTTTAAAGATTCTTATAAGCCTATTATGGACAAGGGATGTATTAATAAATCCAGAATTCTCCCCATCGCTACATTTTAATACATGGCATTGTTGTTCTAACAGAGGCGTTTCATAAATATTCAGGAAATAAAACATCATTACGGGCCACTTCTGTTATTTAATGACTGTTTTTGCCATGTCTTTATGAGTCATATCAATATTTCAACCAAACTAATTGAATTACGAAGCAGCTGTTTGGCCAGCCACTGCATGAACCTCAGACAGTGCCACATCGCAGGAAAAATAACCCACAGGTTCTGCATCCAACAGCAGGATTGACTGGATTTATGTCCGTTTTATACCATTGCCGAGAGAAGGGTTCACATATTGCCAATATCACTTACTTGGACCACCCCTAAACAGAAAAAAAAAGTAGGTCATGGAGGATCCTTCTTGTTGGGCTATATTACACATTTGAGGAAACATGCAGTGAAACTACTTTTCAGTTTCACAATATTATATAGAACTTGGCGTCAAATTTCTGAACGGCAACCAAAATCAGTGCTCAGATGAAGGACTGTAAAGGATTAAATAAAGCAGTGTGCAAAACTCTTGAATTGTCAATCTTGCTTTAGTGACATCAGAATTGATCGAAAACTATACAGTGTTTGCATTCTTCTTGAGAATTCTACCAAATGGAGTCCAATATATCTTACGTTAGTCAAAAATTTATCTCTAGGCTTCAGGCCTGATGGGGTAAAGGTTGTATCTTGGCAACATGGTTGATAATCTGGTAGAATCAGATTGCCTTGTCCAATTTTCATTGACTCGTAAATAACTACCAACACATAGAACATAGAACATAGAACAGTACAGCACAGAACAGGCCCTTCGGCCCTCAATGTTGTGCCGAGCCATGATCACCCTACTCAAACCCACGTAACCACCCTATACCCGTAACCCAATAACCCCCCCTTAACCTTACTTTTATTAGGACACTACGGGCAATTTAGCATGGCCAATCCACCTAACCCACACATCTTTGGACTGTGGGAGGAAACCGGAGCACCCGGAGGAAACCCACGCACACACGGGGAGGACGTGCAGACTCCACACAGACAGTGACCCAGCCGGGAATCGAACCTGGGACCCTGGAGCTGTGAAGCATTTATGCTAACCACCATGCTACCATGCTGCCCCACCATGCTACCATGCTACCATGCTGACAATGAAGATAAACAAATTCCCCAAATTAACTCACTAAACATTCTGCCACTGTATTGCTCTGGCAACCACCATGCACATTTGAGTATAATTTAATCACTCCTACCTTCTAATTTAATTTGGAACTTCCTTTTTTCTCAACTCTTGGCTCCATAGCTTTCTGCCTTTGTACTTATTTAAAATCTGTTATATCTCGAGCCATTGCCAGTTCTGGCAAAAGGTCGATGATCTGAAATGCTGGCCAGAGTGCAGATTGACTGCTTAGCTGTGCCATGGAGATGGGCAACTGCTCGCTCATTGGACGTTAGGTTGCTGATATTCCTTTCTTTGTCTCCTTTTTCGGGCCTCCTCTCACAATTGGGTGTTCTTGAAGAAATGTGTCCCTTCAATCAGGAGGTTCCTCCAAGTTGGTCTCTTCTGAGTAAAGGTCTCCCAGGCATTGGTATCTAAGTTCCATTTCTTGAGATAAGCCTTCAAGGTGTCTTCGAAGATCTTGCTTTGTCCTCCTTTTGTTTGAGATCCTTCCATGAGCTGGCTGAAGGTTTGCTTTGGCAGTTGGGTCTGTATGACATCCTCACCATATGGGTGGTCCAGTGGAGCTGCTTTCGGATGATCATGGACTCCTGGTGCTATTGACTCCTTCAAGAACATTAATGTCAGCCTGCCCATGCTCCCAGCTGATTCAGAGCTAAAGTGCATTTGGATTTTGCCATGTGTTTTAAGCTGTTTTTTAAGAGTCTCCCTGATGTAGTTCATCCTTACAAGCCTTGGTTATTGCGCCAAATGCTTTAACAAAGTTTACAGCTTTAGTTGACGTATGCAAGCCTCCTGTAAGCTAATGTGAACTACCTCTCTGACAGGTATTGCAGAATCCTGTGCAGATTCAAAATCTGTAGCCATGCTTCATCTCACACTAATAGCTTGGCTTCTTAAAATCCTTGAACTTCTTTTGAGGCTTCAATGTAGGCGCAAGAATCTTGAGAGACAAGTCAGGCTACATCTCCAGCTGGCAAGGAAGCAAATTAATTACCCACACCGAAGATTGTACAGGCAAAGAACATCCCAAAATGATGTCAGAGATGTGTACCAGGATACTTCACTTCAGCAGCTGCTTTCGCACTTTGAGCTTGTAAAATTAAGAGTTGATATATCAGAACCCTCTGTCGCACATCTCACTCCTCCCCTCTCTCCCCACACTTTCCCTCCCTCCACCTTCCCTTCCCTCACCTTCCCACCTTCCCTCCCCTTTCCCTCCACTTTCCCTCCCCTTACCCCCACCTTCCCTCCCCTTACCCCATCTTTCCTCCCTTACCCCCATCTTCCCTCCCCTTACACCCCACCTCCCCTTTGCCTCACCTTCCCACCTTCCCTCCCCTTCTACCCCCACCCTCCCTCCACTTTCCCCTCCCCCACCTTCCCTCCCCTTCCCTTACCAACCTTCCCTCACCTTTCCTCTCCCCATCTTCCCTCCCCATCTCCCTCCCCACCTTCCTGCCCCTTCCCTTCCACCCTCTCCACCTTCCCTTCCCCCTCCTTCCCTCACCTTCCCACCTTCCCTCCCCTTTCCCTCCACCTTCCCTCCCCTTACCCCCACCTTCCCTCCCCTTACCCCCATCTTTCCTCCCTTACCCCCATCTTCCTTCCCCTTATACCCCACCTCCCCTTTGCCTCACCTTCCCACCTTCCCTCCCCTTCTACCCCCACCCTCCCTCCACTTTCCCCTACCCCACCTTCCCTCCCCTTCCCTTACCAACCTTCCCTCACCTTTCCTCTCCCCATCTTCCCTCCCCATCTCCCTCCCCACCTTCCTGTCCCTTCCCTTCCACCCTCTCCACCTTCCCTCCCTTCCCCTCCCTTCCACCTCCCCTTCCCTTCCACCCTCCCCTTCCCTTCCACCCTCCCCTTCCCTTCCATCCTCCCCTTCCCTTCCATCCTCCCCTTCCCTTCCATCCTCCCCTTCCCTGCCCCCTCCCCTTCCCTGCCCCTCTCCCCTTCCCTCCCCCCTCCCCTTTCCCTCTCCCCACCTTCCCTCCCCCCTCTCCACCTTCCCCCTCCCCACCTTCTCCCCTCCCCTTCTCCACCCCACCCCACCCCACCCCACCTTCCCTCTCCCCACCTTCCCTCTCCCCACCTTCTCTTCCCTTCCCCCTCCCCACCTTCCCTCCCCTTCCCCCTCCCCACCATCCCTCCCCTTCCCCCCTGTGGTAGTCACCACTGTTGTATTATACTGTATATATTGGTATTACGGTAAGGCCCCTGTACTATAGGTACGGGGGTAGATCCCTGCCTGATGGCTCCGCCCAGTAGGCGGAGTATAAATCTGTGGGCTCTCCGAACAGCAGCCATGTCGCCAGCTGCTGTAGGAGGCCACACATCTCTGTGTAATAAAGCCTCGATTACTCTCTACTCTCGTCTCGTCGTAATTGATGGGTCGCACGTGGACTGAGGGGAAGAAGATGGCGGCGCCCACTGGCCGCACATGGTCCCGGGAGGAGAAGACGGCAGTGCCCATTGTGCATTTGGCAGGGGGGAGGGGCGATAGCGGCGACTGCGTGGGCCTGGCACACTGCGGTGAAGTGGCCCTTTTGTTACAAGACTTGCAAGTGGCGGCGCGGGCCGGGCAGCGTTGGCGGGGGGTGCTTCTGTTGGCCACAGAAGTAGCAGCGGGGACTCCCGGGGTGCACGGATTGGCGTGTGGTGCAGGCATATTGGCTAGGCAGGGCCCCAGCTGGGGGGGGGGGGGGGTCGTTTGCAGGGTCCAGGAAGGATAGGAGGGCTGGGCCACGCGGCAAGAGGGGTAGGCCTGAACATAATGGGAGGCGACCGTCATGGAGAGCGCTAATGTTTTTGTCTCCGCTAGATCGAGCGTGGTCCCTTCCAACAGTCGTTGTCGGATGAGGTCCGACCCAATCCCCGTTACGCAGGCATCGCGCATGAGGAGATTAGAATGTTTGGTGGCCGTAATGGCCTGACAGTCACAGTCCCGGACGAGTGGGATTAGGGCCTGCCAGAAGTCTTCAATGGACTCACCAGGGATTTGAGAGCGAATGCCGAGTACGTGCCTGGCGAAGAGCGTGTTCGCTTTCTGCATGTAGTTCTCTTTTAGGAGTCCCATGGCTTCTGCGTATGTCGGGGCGTCCTGGATCAGTGAGAACACGCTTGAGCTCAACCTGGAATACAGGACCAGTATCTTCTGAGCCTCCGTCGGTGTGGGGTTCGCTGCATTCATGTAAGCCTCAAAGCAAGCGAGCCAGTGATTAAAGTCCTTTCTGGCGTCGGGCGATTGCGGATCCAGCTGCAGGCGATCTGGTTTGATTCTGATATCCATCTTGTTGAAAATCTGACTGCAATAAATTGATGCACGATCAATTGCACAAAGACTACGGTTGGGTACAACTGTGGCTTTATTGCAGTCAGATGTGTGGCCTCCTGCTGCAGCTGGCAAAATTGCAGATCAATGGAGGACACGCATATTTATACTCCTCCTACTGGGCGGAGCCAGCCGCAGGGGCTACCAGCGAACCTGTAATACAGGTCCTACCTTACATCCCCGAATACAGGTGTACAGTATCACACCCCCTTCCGACCTTCTCTCCCCCCACCTTCCTTTCCCCCTCCCCACCATATCTTCCCTTACCCCCTCCCCACCTTCCGTCCCCATCCTCCCCCTCCCCACCTTCACTTCCCCCCTCCCCACCGTCCCTTCCCCCTCCCCACCTTCCTTCCCTCCCCTTCCCCGCCTTCCCTTCCCCACCTTCCCTCCCCACCTTCCCTCTTTCCCTTCCCCCTCCCCACCTTCCCTCCCCTCCAATCCTTCCCCTCCCCTTCTCCCTCTCCACCTTCCCTCCCCAACTTCCCACCCCTCCCCACCTTCCCTCCCCTCCCTCCCCACCTTCCCTCCCCTTCCCCCCTCCCCACCTCCTCACCTCCCCCCCTTCCCCACCCCCTCCCCACCCCCTCCCCACCTTACCCCCTTCCCCTCCTTCCCTTCCCCCCTCCCCACCTCCCCACCTTCCCTTCCCCCCTCCCCACCCTCCCTTCCCCCTCCCACCTTCCCTTTCCCTCTCCCCACCTTCCCTTCCCCCCTCCCCACCTTTCCTTCCTCCTCCCCACCTCCTCTTCCCCTCCCCACCTCCTCTTCCCCCTCCCCACCTCCTCTTCCCCCTCCCCACCTTCCCTTCCCCCTCCCCACCTTCCCTTCCCCCCTCCCCACCTTCCCTTCCCCCCTCCCCACCTTCCCTTCCCCCTCCCCACCTTCCGTTCCCCCTCCCCACCTCCTCTTCCCCCTCCCCTCCTTCTCCCCCTCCCCACCTCCCCCCCCCTTCTCCCCACCTTCTCTCCCCTCCCCCCACCTTCCCTTCCCCCCTCCCCCCCTTCCCTTCCCCCTCCCCACCTCCTCTTCCCCCCCACCTTCTCCCCCTCCCCACCTCCCCCCCTTTCTCCCCACCTTCTCTCCCCTCCCCCCCACCTTCCCTTCCCCCTCCCCACCTTCACTTCCCCCTCCCCACCTCCTCTTCCCCCTCCCCACCTCCTCTTCCCCCTCCTCCCCCTCCCCACCTCCTCTTCCCCCTCCCCACCTTCCCCCCCTCCCCACCTTCCCCCCCTTTCTCCCCACCTTCCATTCCCCTCCCCACCTTCCCTTCCCCACCTTCCCTTCCCCCCCCCCACCTCCTCTTCCCCTCCCACATTCCCTTCCCCCCCCCTCCCCCTCCCCACCTTCCCTTCCCCCTCCCCACCTCCTCTTCCCCCTCCCCACCTCCTCTTCCCCCTCCCCACCTTCCCTTCCCCCTCCACACCTTCTCTCCCCTCCCCCCACCTTCTCTTCCCCCTCCCCACCTTCCCTTCCCCTCCACACATTCTCTCCCCTCCCCCCACCTTCTCTCCCCTCCCCCCACCTTCTCTCCCCTCCCCCACCTTCTCTCCCCTCCCCCAACCTTTTCTCCCCTCCCCCACCTTCTCTCCCCTCCCCCTCATCTTCTCCCCCTCCCCCCACCTTCTCTCCCCTCCCCCACCTTCTCTCCCCTCCCCCACCTTCTCTCCCCTCCCCAACCTTCTCTCCCCTCCCCACCTTCTCTCCCCTCCCACAACCTTCTCAACCCTCCCACCTTCCCTCCCCTCCCACCTTCCCCACCTTCCCTCCACTCCCCACCTTCCCTCCCCTCCTCCCCACCCCTCCTCCCCACCTTCCCTCCCCTCCTCCCCCCTTCCCTCCCCTCCCCACCTTCCCTCCCCTCCTCCCCACCTTCCCTCCCCTCCTTCCCTCCCCGAATACAGGTGTACAGTATCACACCCCCTTCCCACCCCTTCCCCCCCCTCCCCACCTTCACTTCCCCCCTCCTCACCTTCCCTTCCCTCCCCTTCCCCGCCTTCCCTTCCCCACCTTCCCCTCTTTCCCTTCCCCCTCCCCACCTTCCCTACCCCCCTCCCCCCACCTTCCCTTCCTCCTCCCCACCTCCTCTTCCCCTCCCCACCTCCTCTTCCCCCTCCCCACCTCCTCTTCCCCCTCCCCACCTCCTCTTTCCCCCTCCCCACCTCCTCTTCCCCCTCCCCACCTCCTCTTCCCCTCCCCCACCTCCTCTTCCCCCTCCCACCTTCCCTTCCCCCTCCCCACCTTCCCTTCCCCCTCCCCACCTCCTCTTCCCCCTCCCCACCCCCTTCCCCCCCCACCTCCCTTCCCCCTCCCCCCTCCTCTCCCCCTCCCCACCTTCTCCCCCCCCCACCTTCCCCCCCCTTTCTCCCCACCTTCCCTCCCCCCACCTTCTCTCCCCTCCCCCACCTTCCTTCCCCACCTTCCCTTCCCCCTCCCCACCTTCCCCCCCCTTTCTCCCCTCTCCCCACCTTCCCTTCCCCCTCCCCTCCTTCCCTTCCCCTCCCCACCTTCCCTTCCCCTCCCCACCATCCTTCCCCCTCCCCACCTCCTCTTCCCCCTCCCCGCCTTCCCTTCCCCCGCCCCTTCCCCCTCCCCACCTTCCCTTCACCCTCCCCACCTCCTCTTCCCCCTCCCCACCTTCCCTTCCCCCTCCCCCACCTTCTCTCCCCTCCCCCCACCTTCTCTCCCCTCCCCCAACCTTCTCTCCCCTCCCCCCAACCTTCTCTCCCCTCCCCCCGCCTTCTCTCCCCATCCCCCACCTTCTCTCCCCTCCCCCCCACCTTCTCTCCCCTCCCCCCACCTTCTCTCCCCCCAACCTTCTCTCCCCTCCCCCCCCCACTTCTCTCCCCTCCCCCCCCACCTTCTCTCCCTCTCTCCCCTCCCCCCACCTTCTCTCTCCTCCCCTCCCCCCACCTTCTCTCCCCTCCCCCTCATCTTCTCTCCCCTCCCCCTCACCTTCTCTCCCCTCCCCTCACCTTCTCTCCCCTCCCCCTCACCTTCTCTCCCCTCCCCCACCGTCTCTCCCCTCCCCCCAACTTCTCCTCCCCTCCCCCCACCTCTCTCCCTCCACCACGTTCTCACCCCCCCCTCCCCTCCCACCTTCCCTCCCCTCCCCATCTTCCCTCCCCACCCCATCTTCCCTCCCCCCCCCACCTTCCCTCCCCTCCCCACCTTCCCTCCCCTCCTCCCCACCTTCCCTCCCCTCCTCCCCACCTTCCTTCCCTCCCCTCCTCCCCACCTTCCCTCCCCTCCCCACCTTCCCTCCCCTCCTCCCCACCTTCCCTCCCCCCCCACCTTTCCCTCCCCTCCTCCCCCCCTCCCCCCACCCCCCCCTCCCACCCCCCTCCCCCCTCCCCACCAACCCCCCTACCCACCACACCCCCTCCCCACCCCCCCCCCTCCCCACCACCCCCCCCCCCCCCACCACCCCCCCCCACCCCACCACCCCCACCACCCCCCCTCCCTCCCCACCCCCCCTCCCCCCCACCCCCCCCCCTCCCCCCCCCTCCCACCCCCCTCACCTCCCCCTCCCCCCTCCACCCCCTCCCTCCCCCTCCCTCCCACCCCACTCCCCTCCCCCTCCTCCACCCCCCTCCCCCCCTCCCTCCCACCTCCTCCCTCCCCTCCCTCCCCCTCCCTCCCCACCCCCCCTCCCCCCCACCCCCCCCACCCCCCCCTCCCTCCCCCCCCCCCCCCCCCTCCCCACCCCCCCTCCCCTCCCACCCCCCCTCCCTCCCCCCCCCCCCCTCCCTCCCCACCCCCCCTCCCCCTCCCTCCTCCCCCTCCCTCCCCCACCCCTCCCCACCCCTCCCCACCCCTCCCTCCCCACCCCCTCCCCACCCCCCCCCTCCCCCTCCCCCCCCCACCCCCCTCCCTCCCCCTCCCCCACCCCCCCTCCCTACCCCTCTCCCTCCCCACCCCCCCTCCCTCCCCCCACCTCCCCACCCCCCTCCCCCCTCCCCCCCCCTCCCCCACCCCCCCCCTCCTCCCCCCCCCACCTCCCCCCCCACCCTCCCCCCACCTCCCCCCCACCCTCCCCCCACCTCCCCCCCCACCCTCCCCCACCTCCCCCCACCCTCCCCCCCCACCCTCCCCCCCACCTCCCCCCCCCCACCCTCCCCCCACCTCCCCCCCCCACCCCCTCCCCCCCCCCCACCTCCCCCCCACCCCCCACCCCCCCCACCCTCCCCCCCACCCTCCCCCACCTCCCCACCCTCCCCCCCCCACCTCCCCCCCCACCCCCCCCCCACCTGCCCACCCCCACCTCCCCCCCCACCCCCCCCCCCCTCCCCCCCACCCTCCCCCTCCACCCCCCCCTCCCTCCCCCCACCCCCCCCCCCCTCCCCCCCCCTCCCCCCCCCCCCTCCCTCCCCCCCCCCCCCTCCCCTCCCTCCCCCCTCCCCCCCTCCCCTCCCCTCCCTCCCTCCCCCCTCCACCCCCCCCCCTCCACCCCCCCTCCCTCCCCCCTCCCCCCCCCCCCCTCCACCCCCCCCCCCCCCTCCCCCCTCCACCCCCCCCTCCCCCCCCCCCCCCCCCTCCCCCCCCTCCACCCCCCCTCCCTCCCCCCCCCTCCACCCCCCCTCCCTCCCCCTCCACCCCCCTCCCCTCCCCCTCCACCCCCCCTCCCTCCCCCTCCACCCACCCCTCCCTCCCCCTCCAACCCCCCCCTCCCTCCCCCTCCACCCCCCTCCCTCCCCCTCCCCCTCCCCCACCCCCCTCCCTCCCCCTCCCCCTCCCCCCCCCCCTCCCCCCCCTCCCCCTCCCCCCCCCCCCCCCCCTCCCCCTCCACCCCCCCTCCCCCTCCCCCCCCCCCCCCCCTCCCCCTCCCCCTCCACCCCCCCTCCCCCTCCCCCTCCATCCACCCCCCCTCCCCCTCCCCTCCCCCTCCACCCCCCCTCCCCCTCCACCCCCCCTCCCCCTCCACCCCCCCTCCCCCCCCCTCCCCCCACCCCCCCCTCCCCACCCCCCCCTCCCCACCCCCCCCTCCCACCCCCCCTCCTCCCCCTCCCCCTCCACCCCCCCCCTCCCCCTCCACCCCCCCCCCCCCCTCCCCCCTCCACCCCCCCCCCTCCACCCCCCCTCCTCCCCCCCCACCCCCCCCCCTCCCTCCCACCCTCCCCCCCACCCTCCCCCCCCCTCCCTCCCACCTCCCCACCCTCCCCCCCCCCCACCCTCCCCCCCCACCCGCCCCACCCTCCCCCCCACCCCCCCACCCCCCTCCCCCCACCCTCCCCCCCCCCCTCCCCCCCACCCCCCCCACCCCCCCCCACCCTCCCCTCCCCCCCTCCCCCCCCACCCTCCCCCCCTCCCCCCCTCCCTCCCCCCCCCCCACCCCCCCTCTCCCTCCCCCCCACCCCCCCTCCTCCCCCACCCACCCTCCCCCCCACCCCCCTCCCTCCCCCCCACCCCCCCTCCCGCCCCCCCACCCCCCCTCCCTCCCCCCCCACCCCCCCTCCCTCCCCCCCCACCCCCCCTCCCTCCCCCCTCCCTCCCCCCCCCACCCCCTCCCTCCCCCCCCACCCCCTCCCTCCCCCCACCCCTCCCCACCCCACCTTCCCTCCCCTACCTTCCCTCCCCTACCTTCCCTTCTCCTCCCCTCCGCCCCTTCCCCTCCCCTCCGCAAATAAACAGAGCCAGTGTTTATGCAGAAAAATATATTTCATTTTAGTTCTGTTTAAGTGAGAAAATATATTTTATTGTAAGAAATTTGTAAAAGTTGAAGTTTTTACACAAAATGTAATTGTTCAGCTGATAAAGTTAAACATTAAGTTAAATATTAACATGTTTCAAAGTTTGGTATTTGTAAAATTATTTATGTTAATAAATGTTCACATTAAACTTTACAAACATCTACAGATGTCTTACTGAATCATCAAAACACAACATTAACTTATGAGATAATTATAAATGAATGCGATAATTGAAGTAAACAAGGCAGAAACATCATAACATGGGTAACATGGTGGCACGCAGGTTAGGACTGCTGCCTCACACCAGTAGGGAATGGTGTTCAATTCGGACCTTGGGTCACTGTGTGGTGTTTGCACATTCTCACTGTCTGCATGGATTTACTGGAACCACAGAATAGAACTATAGAATTCCTACAGTGCAGATGGAGACCATTCAGCTCATTGAGTGTGCACCGACACTCAAAAAGAGCACCCTACTTAAGCCCACTCTCTCACCCTATCCCCGGAACCTAACTTGTGCATCTCTTTACACTAAGGTGCAATGTAGCATGGCCAATCCACCTTACTCGCACATATTTGGACTGTGGGAAGAAACCAGAAGACCTCAAGGAAACCCACACAGGCACATGGAGAATGTGCAAACTCCACACAGACAATCACCGAAGGTGGGAATTGAGCCCAGGTCCCTGGCACTGTGAGGCAGCAGTGCTAACCACTGTGTCACTGTGCTGCTACCTTTTCCTCCGGGTGCTTCAGTTTCCTCTCACAGTCCAAAGATGTTCGGTGGATTGGCCATGCTAAGTTCCCCCTTAGTGTCCAAACGTTAGGTGGGGTTACGGGGATAGGGCAGGGTCATGGGCCTGAGGAGGGTGTTCTTTCGGAGTGTCGGTGCAGACTCGATGGGCTGAATGGCTTCCTTCTGCACTGCAATTATACTATGATTCTATAAACACAATTTTAAAAATATCAGATGCTACAAGGACAGCGACAGCAAAAAACCCCTGGATACTTTTAAAACCTTGTGACCATAATCTAAATTAAAACATACAAACACTTTTAAACATGCTGCGTGCAAAGTTATATAATATAGTGCAGATTTAAATAGTTTATTTGTGAAATCACTCCTGGAGTGAGGCATCCTTTGCTCCGTCTTACAAAATTAAAATAAAACCAGTACTTTCTGTTTTTATCAGATTTCTAGCATCCCCAGTATTTGCTTTTAATTTAGACATTATTTGAAAAGCAAGCAGTTCGTTAACGTTCCTCTTTCACATCAAACCACATTAACTTCCCATTTGTCTTGCGGCAATCCTCGTTTCCAAATCTCTCCTTGCATGGCTTTGACCTACCCTATTTCTGTAACCTCCTCCAATCCCACAACCCTGCCAAGCTATTTGTGCTCCTCTAATTTTGGCATTGTGTATGTTCCCAAGCTTAATTGCTCCATCATTAGTGGCTGTGCCTTCAATTGCCCCAAGCTCTGGAATTCCCAGCCGACACATCTCATTCTCACTTTCCTCCTTTAAGAAACCTATTGGCCCGGAACTCCCGTGCAGTGGCAGTCAGAATGGGACTGTCCCGTGGGGGGGATCAGGAGGCTTGTGGGAGTCCTGTTGGGGAAGGTCTTTGGAAGGGGGGGGATGCTGCTCTGTATTATAGCTATCCTAAAGTGAGGTGTGGCTTTAATTGGTCTAGCTTTTTCTGGGTAATATTACTGTAAGCCAGTTGGAACCCATCCAAAGTTTGCGATATATATCGTAGTTTGGGATGGATTCCGTTGCAGAGCAATTACCCAACCGAAGTCTGAACTTCCTGGACAATTCTTACCTGGGAACATCGGGGGGAGGCCGGTGGCCAAGGGGGTGTTGGGGGCAGCGGGCAATGGTGGCCGATGGGAGACTGAGAATATCTTAGGAACTTGGGCGTTCCAGGTTAAACATACATCTTTGCAAGTGGGTCATCTGACCGAATATCTCCTCATGTGGCTCTGTGTCATAATACTTTGTGGAATACCTCTTGATGTTCGGTTACTTAAAGGTGTCACATAAAATACAAGTTGTTAGTTATATGTTGCTGGTGCAGAATGGCAGATTTTCTTATCACGATGTTTAGAGATGTGCGAGGCAAGTTCTTTTACACAGAGGGTAGTGGGTGCCTGGAACTCGCTGCCGGAGGAGGTGGTAGAAGCAGGGACGATAGTGACGTTTAAGGGGCATCTTGACAAATACATGAATAGGATGGGAATAGAGGGATACGGACCCTGGAAGTGCAGAAGATTTTGGTTTAGACGGGCAGCATGGTCGGCACAGGCTTGGAGGGCCGAAGGACCTGTTCTTGTGCTGTACTTTTCTTTGTTCTTTGATGTACAAGTTTCTGTACTCACAATTGTTGAGTGCAGGAAAGGTTTATTTTGTTTTCCTATCCTGCAGGGTGGCAGAGAGTTGTGGAAGGGTTTAATATCAGTGTGCTTCTACTTCAGCTTTTCCACCTCTATGCCTGCCCGCTCCCTCTTTCTCTCTCCACACCTGTTCTCTCGCTCTCCACGCCTTCTCTTTCCCTCTCCACGCCTGCTCTCTCCCTCTCCACACCTTCGTTCCCTTTCCACACCTGCTCTCTCCCTCTCCACACCTCTTTCCCTCTCCACACCTGCTCTCACTCTCTCTCACCATATCCGTGCCCTCTCCACACCCTCTCACCCCACATCTACTTTATCTCCTCACACATGCACTCTCTCTACCACCATACCTATCTCTCCCTCGCTCCACACCTGCTCTCTCACTCGCTCTCCACACCAGCTCTCTCTCACCAGTTCTCTCTCTCCACAGCTGCTCTCTCTCTTCACATCCAGTCTCTCTCTCTCTCCACACCTGCTCTCTCTCTCTCTCTCCACACCTGCTCTCTCTCTCCACACCTGCTCTCTCGCTCCCTCCACACCTGCTCTCTCTCTCCCTCCACACCTGCTCTCTCTCTCCCTCCACACCTGCTCTCTCTCTCCCTCCACGCCTGCTCTCTCTCCCTCCACGCCTGCTCTCTCTCTCCCTCCACGCCTCTCTCTCCCTCCACGCCTGCTCTCTCTCCCTCCATGCCTGCTCTCTCTCCCTCCACATCTGCTCTCTCCTCCTCCATACCTGCTCTTTCCCTCTCTCTCTCTCCGCACCTGCTCTCTCTCTCCACACCTGCTCTCTCTCCACACGCCTTCTCTCTCTCCACAGCTGCACTCTCTCTCTCCCTCTCTCTCCACACCTGCTCTCTCTCTCCACACCTTCTTTCTCTCTCCACACCTGCTCTCTCTCTCTACGCCTGCTGTCTCTCTCTCTCCACGCCTGCTATCTCTCCACGCCTGCTATCTCCCTCTCTCTCTCTCTCTTCACACCTGCTATCTCCCTCTCTCTCTCTCCACACCTGCTATCTCTCTCTCCACACCTGCTATCTCCCTCTCTCTCTCCATACCTGCTATCTCCCTCTCTCTCCACACCTGCTCTCTCTCTTCACACCTCTCTCTCTGCACACCTCTCTCTCTACACACCTGCTCTCTCTCTCTCTCTCCACACCTGCTATCTCCCTCTCTCTCTCCACGCCTGCTATCTCTCTCTCTCCACGCCTGCTCTCTCTCCACGCCTTCTCTCTCCACACCTCTCTCTGTGCACACCTGCTATCTCTCTCTCCACACCTGCTCTCTCTCCACACCTTCTTTCTCTCTCTCTCCACACCTCTCTCTCTGCACACCTGCTCTCTCTCTCCACACCTGCTCTCTCTCTCCACACCTGCTATCTCTCTCTTTCTCTCCACACCTGCTATCTCTCTCTCTCCACGCCTGCTATCTCTCTCTCTCTCCACGCCTGCTATCTCTCTCTCTCTCCACGCCTGCTAGCTCTCTCTCTCTCTCTCTATGCCTGCTATCTCCCTCTCTCTCCACGCCTGCTATCTCCCTCTCTCTCCACGCCTGCTATCTCTCTCTCTCTCCACACCTGCTCTCTCTCTCCACACCTTCTCTCTCTCGCTCCACACCTCTCTCTGCACACCTTCTCTCTCTCTCTCTCTCTCCATGCCTGCTATCTCTCTCTTTCTCCACACCTGCTCTCTCTCTCTCTCCACACCTGCTCTCTCTCTCTCTCCACACCTGCTATCTCTCTCTCTCTCCACACCTGCTATCTCTCTCTCTCTCCACAGCTGCTATCTCTCTCTCTCCACACCTGCTATCTCTCTCTCTCCACACCTGCTCTCTCTCTCTCTCCACACCTGCTATCTCTCTCTCTCTCTCCACACCTGCTATCTCTCTCTCTCTCCACACCTGCTATCTCTCTCTCTCTCCACACCTGCTATCTCTCTCTCTCCACACCTGCTCTCTCTCTCTCTCCACACCTGCTATCTCTCTCTCTCTCTCCACACCTGCTATCTCTCTCTCTCTCCACACCTGCTATCTCTCTCTCTCTCCACACCTGCTCTCTCTCTCTCTCCACACCTGCTATCTCTCTCTCTCTCCACACCTGCTATCTCTCTCTCTCTCTCTCTCTCCACACCTGCTATCTCTCTCTCGCTCTCTCCACACCTGCTATCTCTCTCTCTGTCCCGGGGGACAATGGGTCAAGCCCTCCCCTGTGACGTGCTCTTTCTGCGCCGCGCAGGGTGACGCATGAAGTGCGCGCCGCTGGGTCAATGCGGAAGTGGCTGCGATGGAGCGGAGCGGTATGGAGGGGACTGACACCGGGCGGCTGGTGCTGCAGTTTGCCCCCTTCAGCAGCGCTTTGGATGCAGGTTTCTGGCACGAACTCACGCAGAGGAAGCTGAATGATTACAGACTGGACGAGAGCCCCCGGAACATAAGGGGTTATTACTATAATGGTACCGTCACGGGAGGGCAAGCACCGCCATGGGTTTGATTTGCAAAGACCCCCCACCTCTCCCTTCCTCCTCCTGCTTATGCATTATTACTGGCTTTATACTAAATACTTATTTTAAAAACAGCATGCAGCAAAATAAATAAAAAGTAAACTGTATTTTCTTATCCGAAAGGTGATCCTGCTGGACTGCCAACTCGACTAACTTTGGAGTTCAGTGCATTTGATGTGTGAGTAATTGTACTGTGGGATCATCAGTAAATTATTTTTGCCAGCATTCAAGTGGATATTTAAACGCTTGTCCTGCTCTTCCATCACCGGGATTCTTCTTCGTTGTCATCAAGTTTTAAATTGAATCTTGGTAGATGTCAGTTTTGATTCCAATGTTGTTATCTGCGGACCTGTAAATCCCTGCACTGGAACCTTGGCAAAGAGTTGTAATAGTGTCAGTTCATGTTCTTCACCTGCATTGACTTGACCTTGACTATGATAACTTAAGTGCCTTTGAACAGGTGCTTTGCTGCCACTATGCTTGTATGACTTTATTGTTTGTAAACATGAATTGATTTGCATTGAAACATCAATATAAATGACACATTCTCTTCGACATTCATTCCTTGATGTAGCCCCATAGTAGGTATCCCCTGAATACAACCAAAATCCACATCTTTACAGACTGATATGAAATATCATAAATGTAAGCTTTGTTTAAAATGAGCTTAACTAAATTGGGAATTCTTTTGTTTATTTACTGGGATTAAAATTGTATTCTCTTATTCGGTGATATTGCACTTCAGTGCTTTACATTCCAGGAACAGCCTTTGTTACAATGGTTGTCACGTAACCACCTGCAAATACAAAGATATTTCCAGCTACTGTAGAACAAAGCAACAAAATGCCATGGCTCATGTCCCTTAATGACTATAATAGATTAACTCAATCTTGCAAAATTAACAAAGCTTTGATATAAAGGTCCACTTCTGTGGTAATTAAGGTGAATGACCAACATTTTTTAATTTTATTAAGTTATTTATGAAATCTCAATGTGTGGTGAGAAGATGGTTGACATATGTTGATGATCGTGATTTTAAAAAAAGCTTTTGATCATGTGATCAAAGACTTTTGATCTACCCTGTGCAGTGTGCTACTTTGTTAACGATAGGCATTACTATAACTGGACCTTTATGTCAAAGCTTTGCCAAGACTTTATTATATTGAAAAGCTGCTCAGTTCAGTCCAATCAGAATCACTTTTCAAACATTAATTCTTTCTTATGATAAATATCAATTACAAAAATAAATAAATCATCTTCGACCCCCATGGATTCCTGGGACCTAACAGTATTCATTATTCATCGATCAAAGAAGTCACAATACTTCACAACTTTGAGACCAACAGAGATTTTTGAATGCTCCTGCTGAAGATTTAGGGATAGACTTTTTCCTTTTTATATTTTGGCGTGTTCTCAACTGAAATCCACACATAACTGGGTCAAACGTAACATGTCAAAGGGAATATGCATGTGCTATGGTGGAAATTCTTTCCTCGTGCATTGAGGATCATGCATGATCAACATGTTTCTCTTCAGCATAGCAGCAACTTGGAAATTGAAAACAGGTACATTGTTGCATGTTGATAATACTTCAGGAGCCCCATTATACCACAGGATGGCTACTGACGAGGACGGTTACATAGGCAGTAAATCTGTAACATGAATGACACTGTACTCTTCCCATGAGAGGCAGCAAATCTTTTATATGTTACCCCTAACCCAAACTAGCAACTGAAGTTGTTAACTTGGGACAGATTCATCATTTTGGAGTCAAGTTGTGGATGGATTAGCCTGGTTGCCTATCTGTGTGTTTTTTATTGTGGCATTGCTGGTCTGAAGGTCATTACTGAAGGCCCTTGACCAAACCATTATCCATATATGCCATTGTGCATGTGACTTGGTGAATAAATCTGTGTGTACAGTTGCATCCTGTTTATACCATCCCACAGCAAAAACATGGAGGTCTTGTGGTGTTTGGGTAGTGCCCCTGCCTCTCAGCCAGAAGCTCCAGGTTCGAAACACACCCCAGAACTTGATGGCCATGAAGGTGCATTGATAATGCGACCAAACAGGCCGAGTGTCAACCTGCAAAATCCTTCCAACACACCCATGAGTGGCAGTAAGAGTGAGAGAGATTCCTTGTCATCCACGCTTGATGCGGAGTGGCTCCGAAGCTTCAAGCTGTAAGCCTCTGGTGACAAATGAGGGACCCGTTCCAGGAAGAACTAGCTATGGAAACAGACAAAAGTCTACCTTAGTGCACCACGAGGTTTGGGAACAGCAAGAAGAAGACAGGAAAAACAGGTCGGGAGCAGCACAAAAGGAGCAGACTTTAATTAAAAATTTAATTTGAAATCAACTTCACAATATGAATTCTTATAATTTTCAAATTCCAAACTTTGTTCCAGAATCTTAGCTGACTATAATGTGAAAATAACAACCTCTAACATTTTAGTTCCATTAATTGGATGTAGTCTAATGCTGTGAGGTTTCAGCAGGAAAAGCAATTATTTTGTGTGCCGTAACTGATCATATAAGTTAGCTCATTTCAAATAAATCTTCTACCAATAGTTTGTTAATTCAGGAACTTAATTTTCACATTCAGTCCATCTCTTTTCATTCTCAATTCTATGTTTCCCTCATTAATATTGACCGTTCTGAATTGCAAACCATGTGGTTCTGCTAATTGTTCGGGTTTTTGTTTCAAAGTCCCTGCCATTTCAATACAATATAGTATAAGATGGAGCAGCCCTGCTCTTATATCACCATGACTCTTGATTCAGTGTGGTCAAACTGAAGGATCTGCAACTCAGATCCAAGCCACATTTGTGGCAGGAACCACAAACCATTCTCTCATCTCCACTCTTAAAGATGTGGAACCCTTGTCAAATACATTTTTTGGATGCCCTCCAGTAGTTTGGTCAGCCTTGACTACGAGCACCGTTGGACTGTTTTAGCAAAGGCAGATGTCGCCATCATTCCCGATGTTCTCCTTGGCCAGGGTTTCCCTCCCTGTGCTCTGGTTCTTGTGGTTCTGCTGCCAATCCAGCTCCGCTCACGCTAAGGATGAAATCTGGGATCACCCTGGTGTAAATGCTTCAGGTGCTCACTGGATAAGCTTAGCCATTGGGGATCCCGCTCCCCTTTATTTTGTGTGTTTCCTTAATCTTTCACTCAAAGTACAGTAGGGAGATGGTGGTAATGTCCATAGCTTCCCTGCAATGCAGAAGGAGCCCATCTGGCCCATCGAATCTGCACCGACCCTCTGAAAGAGCCTCCCCCCCCCCCTCCCCATAACCCTACCTAACTTGCACATCTTTAGATGACACTAAGGGGCAATTTAGCATGGCCAATCCACCTCACTGGAATAGTAATTCAGATTTTCAGACTATCGCTCTGAGAAAATGGTTTGAATCCCATCACAGCAGTTGGTGGGATTTAACTTCAGTTAATAAATCTGGAATATAAAACTAGTTTCAGTAATGGTGACCGTGACAACCGTCATTAATTTTTGTAAAAAGGAACATCCAGTTCACAAATGCCTTTGCGGGAAGGAAATCTGCCGTCCTTACCTGGTGTGGCTGACATGTGACTCCACACCCGTCTTCACTGCCCTCAGAAATGGCCCATCAAGTCACTCACCTTGGGGGCAATTGGGGGTAGGCAACAGATGCTGGCCTTGCTCACAGTGCCCACATCTCATGAAAGTTAAATCCAGGCTAAATAGTAGACACCTGGAACTTCTAAAGCATAATTAGCACTCCTCTCTGTTGTACTACTCAAAGGAATTTATTTTACTTGTTCACTTAGGAATGCCGTGACCCCACCTCGGTGTTGTCCTGCCTTCGGCACTCTGTATAATACCAATACCTTCCAGTTATTTAAATCCACTGACAAGAAGGCTTTGCTGGAGCAAATTGGCAAGGAGGTGAGTGGCAAAAAGGAGCATTCTTTATTCACAGAGAGAACTGTGTGTTTGTGGTTTGTCCCATGTATAAAGTTAAGGAGCATATGTCAGTGTTTGAAAACACGATCTGTTTACTGGAGCGTTGTTTGGACAGAGTGTTTGCAGTGTAATCCTCAATGCCTTTTAACCCCCTTTACATTCGCTGGTTTGGATTAGTTGATCCACATAAGCTATTCTCATTTAATTCATGTGGTGAGCAGCCTGATCTGGATCACAAGAAGCGATGATTGTGATTGCTTTACCCACACTTTGATTATATAGAAGGCAGATGTTGATGTGTTGCATGTATAAGAATGTGGTCTGACGGTCTGGTATGAACTCAGATTTGCCGAATTTACATTAAACATCATTTGAAGTCAGTGAGGAGCCAAGTTAACTCAACTGCAAATCTTGCAGACTTTCAGTTCCCTGCAAATTCGCTAGAATCAGCAAATTCAGTTCTCTCATTCCACCATTGAATCTGATGTGACCAGAGTTAGCATTTGTTTAAAGTGATTATTTTATTGTAGCTGTGCTTACTGCAAGAGAGTAACTCTAGAATTAGAGATAAACTGAGCCATTGTTCGCTTATTGGACATAGTAAATAGGAAGTGAGTATGAATAACTGACTGCGATTTCCTAGTCTTCTGCACGTGTATATTTGAAACTTGCTTCAATAGCTGTGACGTATTTTCACCTATAATGTTGTAGTATAACATAAAATCAGTCAAGTTGGCTGATCAAATATGTGTCTGTGTTTGGATGCTGTAAATTCATCCAATTTGAACACCATTCTTGGTCACCTTTGATCGATTTAAAAATAGATTTTAACTTTTGTTTTTCCTACTCCAAGTAAAATATAATTATCTCTTCTGTAGATTTGGGACACAATAAAATCTGGCCGAGCAATTGAGGATCCTTCTTTGCTGAACACTTTTCTTTTGCTGACTTTTGCAGTAAGTATTTTTAAAAAAATATATAAAGCAATTATATTTTCATAGACTTCTATAAAGTGAAATTATCAGAAATTATGAATTAAACAAGTTTTGAATTTGTTTCAGCTATTATTTTTTTTAAATTTTCTTCAGAATTTACACCCCACCAACAAACAGTAAACGGTAACGAATACAATGTCAATCCCCTTATTAACACCAACGATCCCATCCTCCCACCAGCCCCCAAACAACGGTCCGCATGACAATATAAGCATCAAATAAAACAAAACCTCCAAGAAATAAAAAGAAAAAAGGAATCTGAGCTCGCTTGTGGTCACCATTGACATATATAG